>NW_015659401.1:383999-391692 GCF_001515625.1 Sinocyclocheilus rhinocerous
ATATATATATATATATATATATATATATATATATATATATATATCCACTTAATAACATATGATAAATGTAACTGTTGAAGGTACTGAGAGACAAATGAATCAGATAGTCACCTTTATTTGTATAGCACTTTATACAATACTGGTTGTGTCAAAGCAACTTTACAGTGTCAAACAGGAAAATAGTTGATGCAAGAAGACAATAACGCAGTCGTTTTTACAGCTAAAGCAAGTTCATTGATGATTCAGTGATGCCATCATCCAGTTCAGTTATCTTCCAATAGTGTCTGTGCAATCAGTCAAGCGTCCCCAACTAAGCAAGCCAAAGGTGACAGCGGCAAGGAACCAAAACTCCATCAGTGACAGAAATGGAGAAAAAACCTTGGGAGAAACCAGGCTCAGTTGGGGGGCCAGTTCTCCTCTGGCCAGACGAAACCAGCATGGCATGGTTTAATTTCAGGCTGCAACACAGGTGCAGAGGACTTGTCTGGTTCCCGTGGTCTTGAACCGATGGTCATCGAGGTGATGATATCTTCACAGGGGATACTAGTCAAAGTCTAACTTGGAGTAATGCAACAGGAAAGGAATGGAGCTAGTGCTGTGAATTCTGACAGGAACTCCATCTTTTTGTCCGCAGTATACAAGCCAATTTCATGTGTATATACTTTAAAGGCTCCCCTGTCTGAGAGTAGAAAAATTATTTAATTTCAGTTAGTCAACTGTTAGTTTCAGTTTTCCATTGTATCATGTCTGTGCATGCCATGTGCTGTTTCATGACTGTGCATGCATCAGCTCCTGGTCACTATCCCAGTTTTGCATTCCATCTGCCCTGCATTGTTCTCAAGTTATAATAAAAATGTAAATTAGAGTGACTGAAACATTTTCTTAAGTACAACATTTTTAAGAATATACAATGCCCTCAACTAATATTGGCACCCTTTGTAAAGTTGAGCAAAGGTGGCTGTAAAAATAAATCTGCATGGTTTATCCATTTGATCTTTCATTCAAAAAATCCTGGTCTACAATTGAAGTAAAACAATGGAAAGTGGGGAAAAAATCTCATTATGAAATGAATGTTTTTATCTAGTTCACATTGGTCACAATTATTGACACCCAATTATTGCAACGTCCTTTTCCCAAGATAACAGCTCTGAGTTTTCTCCTATAATGCCCAATGAGTTTAGAGAACACCTGACAAGAGATCAGAGACCATACAGAATCTCTCCTGACCCTTCAGATACCCAGCTCCATGTTAGTGCTTCCTCTCTTCAGTTCACCCTGCTTATTTTCAGGTCAGGGAACTGGGACAGCCATGGCAAAAGCTTAACCTCGTGCTCAGTGACAACATTTTTGTGTTGATTTGTCCTGATGGAAGATCCAACCAGGGCCCATTATAAGATTTCTAACAGAGGCAGTCAGGTTTAGATTTTTTTCTCTTGGTATTTGATAGAATCCATGATGCCATGTCTCTGAACAAGATGTCCGGGACGTCTGACAGAAAAATAGGCCCACAACATTAAAGATCCAGCAGTATATTTAACCGTGGGCATGGGGTACTTTTTATCCCATCTGGTGGGTTTTCTGTAAAAAGCTCTTTTTTTGTTGTTTCATCCAACCATTGAAACCAGTCCTGTTTGAAGTCCCAGTCATGTCTGGCAACTGAATATGCTGGAGTTTGTTTTTGAATGAGCGAGGAGGATTTTTCTTTAAACCCTCCTGAACAACATGCGGTGATGAAGGGGCTGTTTGATATATTTTTTAAGGCTTTCTGACCCGAAGACTCAACTAATCTCTGTAATTCTCCAGCTGTGATCCTTGGAAAGTCTTTGGCCACTCAAACTCTCCTCCTCACCGTGCATTAGGACGATATAGACACACGTCCTCTTCCAGGCAGATTTGTAATATCTTTAGTTGATTGGAACTTCTTAATTATTGCTGTGATGGTGGAAATGGGGATTTTCAATGCTTTAGCTCTTTTCTTACAGCCACTTTCTCTTTTGTGAAGCTTAACAATCTTGTTCTGCACATCTGAACTATTCCTTGGTTTTACTCCTTGTGGATGATTGAGTGAATTTAGCCTTTGTGTTCCTCATATTTATAATCCTGTGGAACAGGAAGTAATTGCTGGACAATTTCATGCTCCTAGTCAGGGCCGCATTAAGACCTCAATGGGCCCCGGGGCTATGACTTACTGCAGGCCCCCACGCCACAATAATGATATAGCTTAACATAGGATTTTTATCCAATCAAAGTTTCATAATTCTTGTTACCAATTCCAATATCTCAACAACAAAAAAATACTAGCCTATGTAAAAACAAACTTACTGAAGACAAGTAAACCGTCATGAATTACAATAGAACAAAGAAATTGACCTACAAACACTTAAAGCACTGAATAAGAAATATATTGTATAAAATAAATAGACTAGAAATAGACTGAATAGTCTTCACTGTATAAATTCAATATACATTATTTTACAAATATAAATGTATTTTACAGTGATTTTCTTTCTAATGTTTAATTTACATTATTGACACAAATGGCAAGATGATTGAGTGAATTTAGCCTTTGTGTTCCTCATATTTATAATCCTGTGGAACAGGAAGTAATTGCTGGACAATTTCATGCTCTAGTCACCCTGGTTTGCTAAAATAAAATGTAAATATGAATGGGAATATACTTCAGAGATATTTTCCTCATAAGATTTTCTAGGGGTGCCAATAATTGTGGCCAACATGCATTGGAGAAAACATTTATTTCATAATGTGATTTCCCCCCATTTTCAATTGTTTTACTTCAATGAAAGGTTAGAATTTTGTGAATTTTTTTGAATGAAAGATCAAAAAAATAAACAATGCTTATTTATTATCACAGCTGCCTTTGCTCATATTTACCAAAGGTGCCAATATTAGTGGAGGGCACTGTATAGAGAAATGTACTGGGCTGATAAGTGTAATTTCTGTATCCTCTGAAGCTGAAGAAACATGAATAAGGGTTAGTAAATATGGAAAGGGACTAAAAATACCTGAAAAAAAATTTCCACCAAGTTTATAAAAAAACTTAAAGTTAATAATTGAGGTTCAAAGTGAATGTATTTCAAGTTGGAGTGTTAAAACTTAATTAAACACATAATTGTATTATGCCTTGTGTAATATTGTAATAGAATAATTTATTGTAATGTAGGACTATATGGCCTCCACTAGAGAAAGCCAATGATCTGATGAGTTGTTGATATGGTTCAGCTAAAAACTGATCTCTGCTATTATTAGGCTACACAAGAAATGTGCATATGATGAATTAAAATGAAATGTAACTGTTAAATGTAATTGTTTAAAGGTGAAATTATGTACAATAAAGAGGGAAATTATATAAAATGGGATTCTTGTATCTCCTGCTGATGTTTGTCAAAATTCGGTAAGGACTTGTTTGCTATACTGTGCATTAAAAAGAAAAGAAAAGAAAAGAAAAAAAGACTCCTCATAGACAGTTAGCTGGATCTGTTGTCCAGTGCACATTCGTACCATCTGGCTATACTCTACAGATGCAGCCAGGTGTGGCAAATGTTCTGCAAACACCATAACTTAACCCATTTACTCACAAATTGTTCCCAGCTAAGTGAGTGCATGCATTTTACTTAGATAACCAAATGAAACATTATGCATGTCTGCAAACAATTAACAAGTTACACAGTTTAATATATCATGTGAATCAGTTACTTGAATAACACTTTACGATAATGATCCATTTAACATTACTTCATTAGTTAACATTTGGGCTACATTTATTCATTTAGCAGACACTTTTATCCAAAGTGACTTGCCAATGAGGAAGAAAACAAGTGATTTGTCATTACACAAAAAGTAACATTATCTAAGATTAAATGCTGTAGAAGTATTTTTTGAATGAAAGATCAAAAAAATAAACAATGCTTATTTATTATCACAGCTGCCTTTGCTCATATTTACCAAAGGTGCCAATATTAGTGGAGGGCACTGTATAGAGAAATGTACTGGGCTGATAAGTGTAATTTCTGTATCCTCTGAAGCTGAAGAAACATGAATAAGGGTTAGTAAATATGGAAAGGGACTAAAAATACCTGAAAAAAAATTTCCACCAAGTTTATAAAAAAACTTAAAGTTAATAATTGAGGTTCAAAGTGAATGTATTTCAAGTTGGAGTGTTAAAACTTAATTAAACACATAATTGTATTATGCCTTGTGTAATATTGTAATAGAATAATTTATTGTAATGTAGGACTATATGGCCTCCACTAGAGAAAGCCAATGATCTGATGAGTTGTTGATATGGTTCAGCTAAAAACTGATCTCTGCTATTATTAGGCTACACAAGAAATGTGCATATGATGAATTAAAATGAAATGTAACTGTTAAATGTAATTGTTTAAAGGTGAAATTATGTACAATAAAGAGGGAAATTATATAAAATGGGATTCTTGTATCTCCTGCTGATGTTTGTCAAAATTCGGTAAGGACTTGTTTGCTATACTGTGCATTAAAAAGAAAAGAAAAGAAAAGAAAAAAAGACTCCTCATAGACAGTTAGCTGGATCTGTTGTCCAGTGCACATTCGTACCATCTGGCTATACTCTACAGATGCAGCCAGGTGTGGCAAATGTTCTGCAAACACCATAACTTAACCCATTTACTCACAAATTGTTCCCAGCTAAGTGAGTGCATGCATTTTACTTAGATAACCAAATGAAACATTATGCATGTCTGCAAACAATTAACAAGTTACACAGTTTAATATATCATGTGAATCAGTTACTTGAATAACACTTTACGATAATGATCCATTTAACATTACTTCATTAGTTAACATTTGGGCTACATTTATTCATTTAGCAGACACTTTTATCCAAAGTGACTTGCCAATGAGGAAGAAAACAAGTGATTTGTCATTACACAAAAAGTAACATTATCTAAGATTAAATGCTGTAGAAGTATTGTTCACTGAGTTAATTTCAGCATTTACTAATACATTTTTAAAATCAGAGTTCAAATGCACTTTGAACATGAATAAACAATGAACAATTGCATTTCCATTGGCTAACCCTGACAAAGATTATAAATAGCCTACTGAAAGAGGTATTGTTAGTTTATGTTAGCTAATGTATTAACTAAGGTTAACAAACCTTATTGGAAAGTGTTACCATTACTTGTTAAAAATTAGGATCTGGGTTTTCACATATGCAACCACTGACATGTTTTAATGCATTGTGATCTCAATTTATGTACAAGAGACTACAGATTAATCTTTACAGAGAAATAAAAGTAGCCTAGTTTTATGCAGGCTACCAGATTTGGACGTTTCATCTCTATTATGACACCATTGTGCTTTACATGCTTCTTTTCATAAACATCATCTTTCAGATGAGCAAACTGGAATAAAAAAGCTCTGATCATAGCAATATATATAAAAAATAGCCTACATAATAGCCATCAACCACTCCATGTAAACTGTAGACTCTTCAAATTTAAAAGTAAACGGCCACAAATGCTACCACTGGTATTAAATGAGTGATTAAGGACCAGCATACGCATTTTAAGATGATGGTGATGTGGCCCCGTCCTTCCCTCCCACTGATCTGATCTCAGCGTGCGAGAGACGCGCTGCTTCGCGCATGCGCACACGCGTACGGCTCAGTTTTGGGAAGGAAAAAAGGCGAGCAGAACTCATCGGTCTGCCTATGGCCGAACGAGCCACGGCGCTGTGAACACAACAAAGAGACAGTTTGACTGTAAATAATACAGGTGGAAGCGACCGAGCAGGTATGATAGGTCGTCATAACCTTTTTTTAAATAAATCAAAATCGCAGCTCGCCAGGTGTTTTTGTTGCACAGCAGCTGGTTGTACGAACAAAGCGGTCCTGACAGCAGAAGAGATACATTTGTTGCCCTTTAACAGTCGTTAAAAGCCAGTGTACTAGTTAAAGGACCTGTAGACAAGTCTAACCGCCTTTAATAAAACAAAACGGGGTTCATTATACGGACTCAAGCCTCTCTGGTGAAATACACGCGTTTTGTTGTCATCGCAAAGTCAGTAACGTCGACAAATCTATCTACCCTTTCTTTCTGTCTTTATTTTAGGGGAAGCGACGCATGGCTCTTCATATGAACGTTGTGGCTTGAGAGGAGGACAGTATGTTTACATGAGGGCTCTTGAGACAGCGCTAACCGTTGAAAGATTCGCAGAGTCGGGTAGCGTTGATCGGTGAAGACATTGCCGAAGATGCTGAAGAGATTGGCCGCGCCGGCGTCATGCAGCAGCTGCCTTCTCGCCTTCCTCCTCGCCTTCGTCTCGCCCAGGTATACGCTGTCGATCGGTGCCGACAAAACTATGGTGAACAAGGAGGATTATTATAGCGCCACGGTCAACGCCACCGTTTTGGACCATAAAGGCAATCCTCAACAGATGGTGACGAAGAATGACGGGCGGTACGGGCAGAATTCACCCAAAACAGAGGCGAAGGGGATCGTGATCGCACCTGCTGCTGTTAATGGGGGTGAGTTTGGATGTGCATTGATATTTTGAACAGGTGTGCGAAAATATTTCACCAGAACATTCTTTGCAGCTCTTCACTTATCAATAATAACTCTCTTAATAACCCTGTTGAGGAAAAAGGCATCTTAAAGCAGTCTTAAGATGGTTTGCAGGTCCTCGCTGGTCTCCTAGTCTGGGTGGACTGGTCTTTAGCTGGTTTAGCTATGCAGCCAAATGGACTTAAAGCTGGACCTGCTGAAAAAAGCCCTTGTGAAACCAGGCTGGTCAGGCTGACAGACCAGCCAAAACCAGTTTAGGATATTTTTTTTTGTGAATATGTTAATATTTTTGTTAATATGCTATTAAATTACCAGCTAATGACTATTGAAACCTTGCATGGGACTTTGGCAAAAATGTTATGGATATTGATACTGTATAAATACTGTATATATATATATATATATATACAGTATTTATAGAGTATCAATATCCATAACATTTTTGCCAAAGTCCCATGCAAGGTTTCAATAGTCATTAGCTGGTAATTTAATAGCATATTAACAAAAATATTAACATATTCACAAAAAAAAATATCCTAAACTGGTTTTGGCTGGTCTGTCAGCCTGACCAGCCTGGTTTCACAAGGGCTTTTTTCAGCAGGTCCAGCTTTAAGTCCATTTGGCTGCATAGCTAAACCAGCTAAAGACCAGTCCACCCAGACTAGGAGACCAGCGAGGACCTGCAAACCATCTTAAGACTGCTTTAAGATGCCTTTTTCCTCAACAGGGTTATTAAGAGAGTTATTATTGATAAGTGAAGAGCTGCAAAGAATGTTCTGGTGAAATATTTTCGCACACCTGTTCAAAATATCAATGCACATCCAAACTCACCCCCATTAACAGCAGCAGGTGCGATCACGATCCCCTTCGCCTCTGTTTTGGGTGAATTCTGCCCGTACCGCCCGTCATTCTTCGTCACCATCTGTTGAGGATTGCCTTTATGGTCCAAAACGGTGGCGTTGACCGTGGCGCTATAATAATCCTCCTTGTTCACCATAGTTTTGTCGGCACCGATCGACAGCGTATACCTGGGCGAGACGAAGGCGAGGAGGAAGGCGAGAAGGCAGCTGCTGCATGACGCCGGCGCGGCCAATCTCTTCAGCATCTTCGGCAATGTCTTCACCGATCAACGC
>NW_015659401.1:393542-405879 GCF_001515625.1 Sinocyclocheilus rhinocerous
GCGTTGATCGGTGAAGACATTGCCGAAGATGCTGAAGAGATTGGCCGCGCCGGCGTCATGCAGCAGCTGCCTTCTCGCCTTCCTCCTCGCCTTCGTCTCGCCCAGGTATACGCTGTCGATCGGTGCCGACAAAACTATGGTGAACAAGGAGGATTATTATAGCGCCACGGTCAACGCCACCGTTTTGGACCATAAAGGCAATCCTCAACAGATGGTGACGAAGAATGACGGGCGGTACGGGCAGAATTCACCCAAAACAGAGGCGAAGGGGATCGTGATCGCACCTGCTGCTGTTAATGGGGGTGAGTTTGGATGTGCATTGATATTTTGAACAGGTGTGCGAAAATATTTCACCAGAACATTCTTTGCAGCTCTTCACTTATCAATAATAACTCTCTTAATAACCCTGTTGAGGAAAAAGGCATCTTAAAGCAGTCTTAAGATGGTTTGCAGGTCCTCGCTGGTCTCCTAGTCTGGGTGGACTGGTCTTTAGCTGGTTTAGCTATGCAGCCAAATGGACTTAAAGCTGGACCTGCTGAAAAAAGCCCTTGTGAAACCAGGCTGGTCAGGCTGACAGACCAGCCAAAACCAGTTTAGGATATTTTTTTTTGTGAATATGTTAATATTTTTGTTAATATGCTATTAAATTACCAGCTAATGACTATTGAAACCTTGCATGGGACTTTGGCAAAAATGTTATGGATATTGATACTGTATAAATACTGTATATATATATATATATATATACATACAAAGAAAGTAGAAAACTGATGTTGAATATGACATTAGAAATCTTCAGAAAAAGTCTACTGGTCGTTCAGTGGAGTTTCTTCATTTTTCTTACAGTAGATGCTGACAGTTGCTTTTTGTATATGTGAGACCTTGTGGATAGTCACCTGCATTGACTAATTCTCTTGCAATGACTCCATAAACAGAACTGTACACCCTTCATACTATATACTTGCATAACCTCCCCTGAAGAGGCCCTGCACCACTGTGTGCTCATTTCTGAAAAGTCAGTGACGTAGGGGATAAGGGACAAAAGTGTGGCTTGCTTTGTTTGCAATAACAGAAATACCATCCCTTGCTCTCCTCTGCACTAAATTAGCAGCTCTTGTGTCTCAGAGCATATGTAAGATGGCCCGCTTGACGCCAGCCAGTGTTGCTCAATTGCTTAGCAAACTTGTGTTTAATCCCAGAAACATGCATGCTCTTTAAGCCCAAAAGTTTCTCTTTGCATTGCCATGGCTGCTGTCTGTGGCTGTTTTATCAATCTCCCATTTCTTTTTTAGCTGACACATTTAGGCAAATTCATCTCCATTAACTGCACTTGTTATTCAAAATTTTGCTTAATCATTTAGTTTTTGCTAGATCCTCCTGTATGTATTGAATGGCTCGAGGGAAGTGCAGTATCTATAATCATTCTTTGGCTGGCTGGTGTCGTCTTCCAGTGTTCAGATGTATGTATCTCAGTGTTCAGATGTATGTATCTCTCTCTCCCTCTCTATCCCAGTTGTTCTTTTATACCCTGCTTGTTCATGTTACAGGATGCTCAGAAATCGCTAGAAATCCTTGAGACAGAGATTCTCTGTAAATCAATTATTAATCAATATTTATAGCACCATTAGAACGCTTATTGAGGTGCAGGGCACTTTGACTTGGTTTAGTGCCACTGTGGTAAGATTAAGGAAGATGAATATGTCGATATCAACCATTGCAAACTTCACTGCTGATCGCAGATTTTGAGTTCTGTTTTCAAGGCTTGTTTTTGATGAGTTCAGCAGGGTAGTTTTCTGTCGTGTGTCCATTCCTCATTGTACCAATTTTAGCTTACACGCTGTTCTAGTTAACCTAGTGCAGGGGTGGCGAACGTCGGTCCTGGAGAGCCGCAGCCCTGCAGAGTTTCGCTTCAACCCCAATCAAACACACCTGAACAAGCTAATCAAGGTCTGAACGGTTACTTGGAAGCTACAGGCAGGTGAGTTTTAATTAGGGTTGGAGCTGAACTCTGCAGGGCTGCGGCTCTCCAGGACCGGAGTTCGCCACCCCTGACCTAGTGTGTTGAATTGACCCGAGGCAGTTGTCTGACCTACAGTACTGGTCATTATGCCAGTGAACCCAGTGGAGGTCATTAATCCTGATCCAGTCAGGAGCTGGAACAGGGACACTGGGCTCTATATTTAATGTGAAATATGTTCTCAAGGACATTAGCACATCCATTCCCCCGTTTGCAGCGAGGAAAGATACTACTCCCCAAAAAGACAATAGCTAAAGAAGACATTATATCATTTAAAAGTAAGTGTGCACAGTAAATCTAAAGCTATAATAACTTAAAGTTATTATGCTTCTTTTATTGCCATCTGAAGCAAAGTAATGATTCTTAGCAGAAGATTGTGTAAAAAGAGACCAGAATCCTGACATAAAGCAGTAACACCCACTTCCTCTGTTACTCTAATCTCTTTCTCAGGTCAGGATGCTCTCTCTCTCTCTCTCTCTCTGATGATGGCTGCATTTGTGATTTCACTATAGCATAATCATTCCTGAGTGGTTCAGTACTACTGATCAGCTGACCAAGACTTTTCTCCCAAAGGAAGGAATGGTTGGGATGTTATTGCTCTCAGCTGCATACATTTAAAGAAGGAGTGTGGGGTTGATCTCTTTCTCAGGTCAGGATGCTCTCTCTCTCTCTCTCTCTCTCTGATGATGGCTGCATTTGTGATTTCACTATAGCATAATCATTCCTGAGTGGTTCAGTACTACTGATCAGCTGACCAAGACTTTTCTCCCAAAGGAAGGAATGGTTGGGATGTTATTGCTCTCAGCTGCATACATTTAAAGAAGGAGTGTGGGGTTGGGTTTAAAGCTGGTCTTGTTTTTGTCACATAGTTTTTCGGAGTGGTAAATAACACTCATTAAACTGATCACGATTCTACACAGTGGGCACTGTGGTAATACCGTATTGTCCCGAATATAAGACGATGTTTTTTTCTTGGAAATACATCTGAAAAAACGCGGTCGTCTTATATTCAGGGTCTAGACTTTAACATGTCAATAATACACCCACAACAATAGGTGGCGCCAAATACGCATAAAACGAGTGTGCCATGAAATACGTAATGTAATGCGTGTTGTAAAGAGCGCAAGTAAAAACAAAAGAAGCAGAAAACCTTAAAGCTGCATGAGTCGTGACTGTCACGTTAGCATGATGGCACCAAACTCCCTTTGTGATTTTAAAACGTAAGACAGTACCCAGATTTGAAGACTACAGTAAGATTGAACTTCTACTGTTAATAAGATTTTGGTAGGCTACTATTAGATGGATAGCCTAAATGTCCTAATTCAGATGGGCTACCTGTTTATTTTTTTAATGGTATATCAAAAAGTGTATATTTTTAAAATGTGATTGTTGGTACATTTTACCAGTTTTTACCATACTTTCAAAACAAAAATTAAAATAGGAAAAATATGCAATATGAAAATAATTGAAGACAAAATGTGTTTTACTGAGAAAAAACAAGATTTGGTTTTTAAAAAGCCTTTTTCCAAAAGGTACATCTGGAAAAAGGGGGGGTCGTCTTATAATCAGGGTCGTCTTATATTCGGGCCAATACGGTACTAATAATACTAATAATGTGGATACAGTTTAAAATTACCTCTGTTTAATACAGAAAAATATATGGAAATGAGAAATGGAATTGAGAAACCACCATAAAATCAAAATGTACCATTCTTGTTTTTTTATGGAATATTTATTATAAATTATTTATCTGTGCATCATTGCACACACACACACACACACACACATACATATATATATATATATTTATTTATTTTTTAATGAATGTGCCCTTGTAGTCTTTAATAAAAAAAAAAGTATGAACACAAATTAACAAATGACAATGATCCAATCGCTTTCCAATACGCAAAATCAGTCCTACCCTACTTTTTGTTTGTTTATTGTTGTTTACTCAGGTATACAACACAATAGGGAAGAAAAATCTGTCACGGTTTCGGGTTGATGGTGATATTAAGTTTGAAATATATGATTCTGTGACATCGATCGGACAGTCCTTATTTCACTTATAAGCCATACAAGAACAGGTTTTTGAAATCAGTTGCTGAACCTTGATAACTGTCAAATCAACCACCAATAACTTTCGAGTTCCAGCACAAAGCAAAACATAAGATTGTGCAGTATTTGTCTTTGAAAAACTACTAAGTCATTGTAAGCCTCATTGAGCGCATCTCACACAGAAAAAACAAGCAGCTCACTGCTTCCTGTTTGACTGCTTCAAGATTATATTTACTCAGGAGACCTCAATGTATTCGACTGACCTCTGTTTATCTTTCCTCCTGCCTAGTGTTGTCACGGTACCAAAATTTCAGTATTCGGTACCAATACCAGTGAAAATCCTTCATTTTTTTAGTACCGACTTGGTACCGAAATACCGGGTCTTTTGACAACACTACTCCTGCCCCTCAGATAGCTTACCAGTGGCTCATCAGTAGAGGTTGACTGATATATTGGATTTGCCAATTAATCGGCACAGATATTTGATTGCTGAGACTATCGGCTATCTGCAAAAATACATGCCAAAGTTTTTCCGGGTTGCGTCCGTTGCTGGAGCAACTGAGAAGGCTCCGCTGTCATTAGACAGTACGAGAGAGGCCTCTAGAGACGGAATCACTGACACCTCTGGCTGTTTGTTTTGACACGTGACACTGCGTGCCGTACAGAGCGGGACACTTCAGATGGGGATTTAAAACATCGACAACTAAACTATGTGTACACATTAAACTGTTGTGCATGTTTTCATATCATTACTAAGTAATTAATTTGCTGACTAGATGCGGCATTAGTGGAGATCAAGAACCGGGTTGACCGGGTACTCGGTACCACCGGTCATTACTGGAGCAACTGAGAAGGCTCCGCTGTCATTAGACAGTACGAGAGAGGCCTCTAGAGACGGAATCACTGACACCTCTGGCTGTTTGTTTTGACACGTGACACTGCGTGCCGTACAGAGCGGGACACTTCAGATGGGGATTTAAAACATCGACAACTAAACTATGTGTACACATTAAACTGTTGTGCATGTTTTCATATCATTACTAAGTAATTAATTTGCTGACTAGATGCGGCATTAGTGGAGAAAGAACAGCAGTATCAAGGCTGAGAAGACGCAAACATTTGCAGCACCTCAAATTGTTAAAACAATATGACCAAAACACACGCAAGTCTGACGCAAATTGTCACAATTGTTACCATCTATTTGCATTAGTTTATATCCAGCTGATCACATTAATGCATTTGTTAGCCAGCAAAGTTGCAGATTTAAAGCTAGTGACGTGAGAAAGCAAACTGATACATTGATTCAGCCGACTGAAATCCTGCCGCACCACAAAGCGCCATTCACACAGTTTTCCATTGAAATACATTATATTTGTCCCAAATCGTTGTTAATGTACATATTGACTTCACCTTAGGCTGTAAATGTGTTGTGTATTTTTCAGTGAAATGTTTGTCTTTCTGTGGCTCTAATAAAGTCTGAATGCTTCATATAGCGACCTATAATATAGACTTTTCTTTCCGTTTTGCTTCGGGGGTTTTTTTACTGAACTTCAAACTCCATCCTGCCGCACCACAAAGCGCCATTCACACAGTTTTCCATTGAAATACATTATATTTGTCCCAAATCGTTGTTAATGTACATATTGACTTCACCTTAGGCTGTAAATGTGTTGTGTATTTTTCAGTGAAATGTTTGTCTTTCTGTGGCTCTAATAAAGTCTGAATGCTTCATATAGCGACCTATAATATAGACTTTTCTTTCCGTTTTGCTTCGGGGTTTTTTTCACTGAACTTCAAACTCATCTATGCTGCTTTTTTGATCATTCTTGAAGTGAACTTTTGTCCTTTTTGGTGATTTAATAAACTGTTTTAGACCGCCGCTTGAACTGAACGCGACGCGTCCGGTGTGTGTGATACCTGCGTGTTCGTCTGTGCGGCGCTGTGCTTTTTGCCCGGTGTGCGACTGCCATATTTTGTTATTTTGATTAGATAATTAGCAATTTACGTGTGAGAGTATACATACAATATCCATATGTATGTAATTTCAGTGCTATGGCCTTTGTGTAGATTTTTAAAGATGACCATCTTGTTAATTTCAACATCTTCTACCATTTTTCAATTTTGAAGTTGCTTCTGTTAACATTAATCAATGAACTATGAACTAACTTTAATTATCAATATATAATGAATTAATATTAATTTTTTTATTCATGTACAAAGTATGGTTCAGTACTGTTTTTTTAGTAGTAGTAAAGCACTATTTTAGTTTTCGTTCAGTATCCATTTTAAAAACTATTGGTTGATTAATTGGTATCGGCCAGTGTGGTCTAACATAGCTATCGGTATCTGTAAAATCGGTTGACCTCTACTCATCAGTCTAAACAAGGTTGCGAGCGCATAAAGATTATTTTGCTCTTAGTCCACCCCATAGAAAGAGAGAAAAAATGAGAGACAAAAAAGGGTGCAGGGTCTTGTGACTCATTATTTATTTTTTTCACGGTTTCCCCACCAGCTGCTGCTATCATTAGGGGTCTGGCAACATAACAAACCACACTTGGCTAATGGGTAGTGAGACAGAAAATCACCTGCCAATATGCAGAGGTAACTTAGTGTCCAATAAAAGCCAGTCCAGCAAAGCCCCCAATCAGACATGAAGCATCAAGCCAAAGAGAAACTGTAGCAGCCTCAAACAAGACTGTGGTCAGTGTGAAGTGATGCATATTTGTGGTGATAAGCATCCTGTAGCATGATTTCCCCATGCATAGCGATTTATGACGCTTGAACAAGCCCAAATGGCAGTAAATGACCCTGCCATAAGGGCTAGTTAGGTCATGCACACAAGAAGTTGGCCAATGGGCAAATGACCCAATGATCTATCTTTATCAAGTAAGCTAATACTTTTCCTGTAGAGTTTGTGTAGACTGAAAGTTGTATTAATTGTGTCATTTAAAAAGTTAGCTAGTCATATAAATTTGAGCGGACACGTACTTTTCTCATATAGGTTTTTATTTTTCGTTTTTATTTCATTTTCTTTCTTGTTGAAGAGACAATAATAAGAGACAGATAGTGGCTCGAGTGGTACTATCCCATAAAAATTATATTCACAGATATTGGATACTAAATTGAATGAAAAATATTAATGCTGAAGAGTTGGTTTTTCATACAATTATGTTTGAAGCATTCTACCACGTATTGTCAAGACGTTTTAATTTTTGAAAATTTGCTGAAAATTTACTCCAATATGTAGTGAGTTTCATTAGAGAAATTTAGCATTACATCACTTGCTCACCAGTGGATCCTCTGCAGTGAATGGTTGCCATCAGAATGAGAGTCCAAATAGCTGATAAAAACGTCGCAGTAATCCACAATACTTGTATACATCTTGGATTGCAGAATTTTCTGTAAATAAATGAATTATTCCTTTAAAGCCAACCATAAGTGCAAGAACAAAATAGTAACCTAAAAATGGTAATATCTAAATTAAATTGAAAAATACTATTTAAAGGGTTAGTTCACCCACAAATGAAAATTCTGTCATTAATTACTCGTGTGCAAATTCATCCTCTCCTCCCGAAACACGTTAAATTAGGTCTCCGGTAAACTGGGAGAAGAGAAGAGTAAACTTTATAGTTACCTACACAATCTGTATATGATATCAATAAAAACATGTCGTCAGATTATATTTGTAAGGATCATTATTGCCGTTTCCATAGACATCAGCGTGTATTTTACAAACTATAAATGTATGGTTTTGCTAGTACTTATGTGTATTTAAATGTCTGAAACCTAAAATAAGCATTATATGGTTGAAAACACTGAATATTTGTGATAATATGTCAAACGCTCAGCGCGTCCGATCTGGCTCCGCGCCAGCCAAAGCGAGAAAGCGGATTTAAATTCAGCAGTTGATGACGTGACACACTGAACGTTCTAATCACACCGGTGTGATCGTACGCTTCAGGGACCAGCCAAGACTGATCACACCGGTGTGATCGTACGCGTCAAAGGGTTAAGATATTTTTGATGAAATATCAGGGCTCTCTGACCCTCCCATAGACAGCAAGGTAACTACCACGTTCAAGGTCCAGAAAAGTACCAAGATGATCGACAAAGTAGTCCCACTACCACTGATGTCACACGGACTATTTTGTTGATCATCTTGGTACTTTTCTGGACTTTGAACGTGGTAGTTACCTTGCTGTCTATGGGAGGGTCAGAGAGCCCTCAGATTTCATCAAAAATATCTTAAATTGTGTTCCGAAGATGAACGAAGGTCTTACGGGTTTCGAACAACACGAGGGTGAGTAATTAATGACAGAATTTTCATTTTTGGGTGAACTAATCCTTTAATATCACTGAATCAACATAGATACATTAATTTATACCAACAAAACAAAGTTTTCATGGGTTAATTCAGTTGCTAAAAGCTCTACACTATAAGTTAACACTTGCAGGTTGCAGTGTGAGAGGTTTTTAAGTCTCATGTGACGTGGAAACAGTCCATTGATTTGCTACTACCAAAAAGAACAGAAAAATCCATTTGTAAAAACAAACAGAGATGAAAGAACGGACATGAACCATGTGACGTGCCATATGATTCTAATTGATCCAGGCAGGAAATGTGAGCTGGAGTTATGTTGGGACATTGATTGCAGTGGTGTTGTTGTCATATGAAGTGAGGTTGCAGAGGGCCAGCAGGGTTGAGGAAACAAAATTGGCTGCCTGTGTTTTTCTTAATACCTGTGATTTTCCTCTGTGTGGCTGCATGTGAGGTCGTAATGTATTCTCATTTGAGATGAACACAATGTTAGGAGACGAGCTGCAGAGAATCAAATTAGTGTCGAGTCTGAACGTAGTTTGTAGTGATCCAGTAAAGATTTACTGTAAACCTGGTTTATGTTCACACAAATGCTTAATGGTTTTTGGCTCTTCTGAAAATGTCTGAAATAATATTGTAGGTTTTATTTGTTTTTGAAGAAGCACTTTAAATCATCCCTTAAAGTCACAGTGCTGTTAGTGATTGCTTTAGCTGAACCTGAGTTCAATTTCAGCTCCTTTCCGCTCTGAATCACAGGACATTTGCTTCATCTTGCTCAAGACACTTGAAGAAGGCACAAGTTGCTATTTTACTTGTTTTAGTCCGAGTTTTATTACCACAGCTTATCATGAACAGAACAGCACTTGTGTGTGTCTGCATTGGAGATAATGTAGTGAGCTGCTCATCAAACAATTTCTGCTGATGAGCAGCAGTGAAATACTTTATACTGTAACAGGCCAAATATTTGTCATCGACAGTGAGCTAATTGCTGTTATGCAGGACCTTTTGAACTCTGTAACATGCTTGTTTTAATTGAAGGATTTATTTATTTTGGAAATATAATTTCAGAAATATGCTATAATTTATATTAAAGCGCTAATATTTAGCGAGTTAACTTACTAGAGTGTGTTAACTTTTGGAATGTTTACATTATCATACAAATTTCTGTAATCTGTAATTTTATCAAACAAGATGGAATGTTTTCGAGGCAAACAAACCCAACTTATACCACAAAACATCCCAGAATTCATCAAACTGTCACTTCCTCATAGAGGATGCCGCTAAAGAGCTGGCTTTTGCTGCTAATGGAGAAAAAAAAAAAAAAGAAATTAAGTATAATGAACATTATTTCATTACAATATAATATATCACACTGTCTAATGTTTCCATCTTTTCCATAAATTTCCATTTTTAGAAATTGTGATTTGAATATTTTTCCAATGTAGAAGTATCTTCCCTTTTCTCTTCCTCTCTCTAGCATGTCTTCTGCTGCAAACTTTACCTCTTAGTCAGATAGCCAGATTTAAATACATTAGATGTGAAGTGCCTTGTCATCATCAACAGTTCTTATGTGCACTTCTGTCAGGAGATTTAGGCACATATCAGTCTAACAGGGTTTTCTGTCGGGGAGTTCTGCTGTGGATGAATGACTCGGCATCTGTCTGAAAGCTTTCCCTGGAGTTTAACGTGTACATTATGTTGGGCTAGGCGATATAGCTAAAAAAATTTATCAACGATATAATGTTTCATATCGTTCGGTATCAATAATTATTGACATTTTTTATAACCTTTTTTAAAACAAAGAGCAATAGAATTTTTTTTTTTACATTTAACCACTGTATTTTTAAATTAACCCAATTTATTGAGAAAAATATATTTTTTTTAACAATCAAACACAAAATAAAAATTAAACGTATCTCATTTCTAATGTGTTATATGCAGATTAAATAGGTATATAGGTAATAATGCAGCGCATTTAAATTGTCAACGCAAGGAAACTGTCTATAAAAAAAACGTGCATTACGTCTAAATTAACTCAGAAAAATCTAATATAATTTCGTAAATTGCATAAACAAAACAGCATCATGTATTTATGTATTGCTTAATTCAAAGAGCCAAAGCGCCATTCACACAGATTGCATTTAAAAACATATGAGACGCAGTGGAAAGGAATAAACCTCCACAAATTCGTGACGTGTTTTCTAAAACTTTAAACTGTTTTAACTTTGCATGGCTTTCTATACATCTCTTGTGTGAGACGCGAGTGCAGCAGTCATATTTGTCCGTCTAAAAATGCGCTGAATATGTGTTTTGTGTGAATGGCTTGGTTTTGGTTTTAACCTAATCAAGATCTTCTACGCATTTCATCACCACATCTCGCGTGCCACTGATGACGCTCCCTGATGCACATTTAACATTCAAATGCAAATGTTTATTTTAAATTCGACTAATATTCATTCTTTATTTACAATTTCCTCATCACAGGCAGGCACAGCACTCAATTCAGCATGTGTTCGTGTTTGTGTGTGCTGTCTGCGTCACTCATAGCACGTGCCTATATCGTGCGCTATATCGAACATTTTGTCTATCGTTATCGAAGAAGGTGTACCGTCGATAAATATCGATACCGTTTTATCGCCCAGGCCTAGCATTATGTAATATTGAAGTGATTAAAACTACTCATTGTAGATTAACCTGAAAATTGTTCTTGGTGTGATGCAAATATTACATTCCATTTCAGATACAGCAAAATAACAGGTTCCAGCTGTTCAGGTTTGCAAAGCCAAGTTGTATCTTTTTGACTCCCACAGGGAGAAATGAGAGATACCTTACTGAGATATGGGTTATTGTGACGTTTGTCTGGTTGCAGTGCAGGTGGTCTGATGGTAGGATTTTGTTGCCTCTGCTGATGGTATCTAGCATTCCTAAGCTTGCACATGCCTGTCGTGGTTGTGCAGACAAGAAGTGTAAAAACAAAGATAAAATGTCTTGAAAGCAGCAGATGTGTTCTGCACATACTTTGATTTTATTTTACGTTTGACACTGTTTAATTTCTGGTTGAGAAGAATCAGTTTAGGATTGTTTTCAGAGTCTTTTGTCTGTATAGAACTGTGGAAAGGTGACTAATGCTTTAAACAGGCATTAAATGTAATGTTGTGTACAGTATTATGTACAGGTATAGGTTTCTACAATATTTAGTAGTAGCTTATCAGTGGTGACTGTCAGTTAATGTACATATGGCAGAAATGTACGGAAAAATCAATTAAAGACGTAATCAAACAAGCTTACAGCACCTGGTATTCCCAGGCGGTCTCCCATCCAAGTACTAACCAGGCCCGACCCTTCTTAATCTCTGAGATCAGACGAGGTCGGGCGTAGACAGGGTGGTATGGACGTAAGTGAAATATTATTATGAGCAATAGCATAAATACATACAACAGAATAAATATGCATATGAAATAATTAGGGCTGTGTATCACCAGCAAAGTCACGATACGATACATATCACGGTACAGAGGCCACGATACGATACGTATCACGATACAGGACTGCACTGAAATTCACCAGCACTGAAAAACAGCTGTTTATTAAACACTGCATACTATAGTGCCATTTCTAACTATTGGCAGAGCAGGCAGTTGACCTCTGCATTATGAAGGGCCTCCATAACTGTACTCATTCTAATAAACAAATATATAACTTACATTGCTGGTAGGTTACCATTGCACAAATTAACACACTCTCTACGATTAAAAAATTTAAAAAATGCTAAACTAACGCGCTGTCTTCACTGTATCTAACGCACACAAGGCTGATTTATATTTATGGCTGATTTATACTCGAGCGTCAGCAAGTTCGCTTTGAGTGCGCGCGACGTCGTTTCACGTGGCGGTGTGCACAACATTTTTTGTAACTTTCCGCGCAGCTCCGCTTCCGAAGATGCACGA
>NW_015659401.1:408747-414695 GCF_001515625.1 Sinocyclocheilus rhinocerous
ATCATTGTTTCTAAAGGAATTAAAGCCACAGCTTTACTGTTAATAGAGAAACGAGGCAAAACGGTGGTAATTCATACATACACAGCCTCTCTCTTTCTCTCTCTCTCTCTCTCTCATAAATGAACACTCGATGAATTACAATTTTCTGAGAATAGAATATTGAAATGGAGATCTCTAAACTGCAAGCTAACTGCTGTTTTCTGAAAGCAAGCGCGTTTATCCACAGTGGAGAGAGAGCACGTGCACACGGTTGCCAGGTTGACAAAGATAAGTAACACACTTAGCAGATATTTCCCTATTGCGCAAGTGTAAAGCTCTGTTTCGGGGATTGCGTCTCTTTATATCAGGCAACCCAGTTGTGTTCCTCTGCGGCCAGATTAAACCTATTTATAGCCTATATATTATTCTCTATTAATAAGCACTGTTTTAAGTTTTTAGGTAGGTCTAACAGTTGTATTCTGGTTCAGAAATTTAAAAAAGTAATCAAATGTAAAATAACACTTAATAGTCTTCTCTCTATAAGTAAATAGCGATTAACCCAGTGAGTGATTTTCTTTTTGTCTTTTGTTGTTTGATTAAAACAGACAGTAGCAGGTATATACAGTAGGCTGCTGTCACTTTAAGACTGAATGCAAGGATCCAGTATACTGTTAGACATACCTTTTGCATTCGCTTAAGACATAACCGACTGGCATTAAACAGGCATTTTGACAATATTGTGTGTATTTGACAGTTTAAGTGTAATAAATGGTGAAAAATAACTCAATTTGGTACTTGCGAGCTGTCAGAGAGTTAGCTCTGTGTGCGTGCGCTTTGGGTGTGAGAGCACAGAAAAGAGCACGTGAGTACTACTTTGAGTTCTCTTGAAAAGGGAAGACGCAATAGCATTTGTGCCATTTGTGAAATTACAGTCTCACAGAAAGTATTTTCTAGTTTACTCATTCAGCCTACATGCTTTAGTGAAAAAAATGTTTTTTGGGAATTTCCCACATTATCATTATTTTTATATTAATTTTATATAGAGCTTGACATTTTTGCAGGTTTTGAAACCAAAATGTTGAACACGTCTAAATACAATTTAAAACCCTGATCTGTGTAATTGTCATTTTCTAAACATTAAATAAACATCAAAATACCAAAAAAATTTAATGTATACAATTAATAAAATATAATATAACCATGGGTAACAAGTTGCTAATAAAGCTCTCATGCTAAGGACACTCACATTCACAGTTTGAATATTTCCATGTCAAAGTTGAAATGCAGAACTGAACCGTCACGGTTGTTTCATGTGTTCTTGCTTTTTGGGGATGTCATTGAGTTGCTCATTATATAACCTTACGCAATTTGGAGAAAGATCAAATAGAAGACCAGATTTCACCAGCTTTCCTTACGAACCCAAATATGCCCTCTCAGCACTGATAACACTGCAACACCAACCTCGACCTTAAAGGACTTTTAGTACTAACTGCAATTACAGCGCATTAATTATTTAAACATTTTCATTTAATGAACACATTTTGATGAACGCAAGCATGAAATCATTATATAAAATGCCAAAATTTAATTCTATATTTATCTTTTTATTTTGTTGTTAAAGGTTCTTTTGTGGAAATATATCATTGTGAATTCATTTCCTCCTGTGAGCATTTGTTATTTTCTCATCAGGCTGTTTTTATGCTTTAATATCAGGTGTGATTTTTGGATTCATATTACAACTGTATCTCAGCTCTACTCATCGGCTGCTGCAGGTCAGCTGCATGAATCATTTATGCTGATACTAATATTATGGTGCTCATAGGTTCTACAATATTAGCTTGTGGACCAACATTATTTGCTTCTGGACTCGTCTTGTTGCTCCTCCACCCCAGTAAACACACACACACACACACACACCTAAACACCAACATTATCTCAGTGTTGATGCTGCAAACTGATGAATATTTGATTCTGCTTCATCTTCTGTGTCTATGTGAGCGTGCCCAGATATGTGAAAGTGCTTGCATTTGTGTGTGTGTGTGATCCTGATGGTAAAGAGATTTCTTTCTGTATTCTCCCTTCTTGCATTTTTGCGCTTAGTACACAAGTCTTGCTAGAATGCCTTGAGGGAAGGATGGTGGGCTTTGCTGGGGAGGTGGGCTGGGTGCTGGAACAAGCAAAAGCCTTTGTATTACCTTTTAAAGACAAGCAATTATCGTGACCTGCTCTGCCTTCCTGTGGGGGTTCCACCTCTCCTCGAGAGCAGGCCAGGCGGCTTCGACGTTTGAGTCCGTGTTTAGAAGTGACAGGGCATTAGTTTGCACAGCCCAACTCATCAGAACGCATTCAAGTCAACAGTGACAGTGAGGGTGCGTTTAAGCACAAACTACTAATAATTCAGTTTATTTAGTTTAAGACAATTTGTTTTGGATTCTTTAGATTCTTGTGGATCTGTTTAGAATATTTAATGAATTATTACTGCAGTCTTCAGTGTCACTTGATGCTTCATAAATCAATCTAATATGCTGATTTGGTGCTCAAGAAACATTTCATATTATGATTAATATTGAAAACAGCTGTGCTGCTTAATATTTTTGTTGAAACTGAGCTAAGGTTTTATTTTTTCTTTCAAGATTTTTCGATGAATAGAAAGTTCAAAAGAACAACATTTAGGCCATGTGAAATATAAATCTTTTATATCTTTAGAAATGTCAATTTTTAGAAATGTCTAATTTAATGTGTCTTTGCTGAATAAAAGTATACATTTCTTTCAAAAAAATCTTACTGACTTCTGAACTGTACTTTATAGTGGTATACAATATTAAATAGTTTTGTGTGTTAGCGCATAAGGATATACAGCAGGTCTTGAGATGACATCCAAATTTCATAGTCAACACCAGTAGAATTTCGTAATTATTGATACCAGGTTTTTTATTTTTTTTTTGTGAAGTATGAATCAAATGTAAAATAAAAGTGACTTAAATTAATATATGTCTATATTGCTGTCTATATCTCTATCTCTATTGCAGTCTAGGCTATATTTCTACATAGTATATACAGTATATATAAAAAGTATGTATTTCTATATTGCTGCAAAAACTCAAAACAGGATGAGCAAATGCAAAAACTCGAAACAGGATGAGCAAATGAGTGTCACTTGTATTGTGTGCTGTACAAAATGTAAATGAAGACAGGAATTGAGGCTTTCTAACTTTCTTTTCTTCTTTTTAGAGGTGGATTTGCAAGGCTGCTGTCCACACATCCGGTTTGTAGTCCCTCCGAAAACCACACACTGGGTGGCCATTATGCAGAGAGGGAAGTGCACCTTCAAGGAGAAGATCCTTAAGGCAGCTGCATTTAATGCCTCGGCTGTCATTATCTACAATAACAGCACCAAAGAGGACACAGTCACGATGGCTCATGAAGGTGAGTGCCATAATCAATGTATTTTCATTATGACTAATGCAACTTTCGCCTTCTAATCTGCGCCGTGTACTTGGTGTCATGCAGACTTTTCCAACTTCTTTAGTCAATTCCATTAGACAGGACTCAAAGCTGTTATAGTAATTTTAACACTACATGACTGTTTTTGGATGTTTTTATTGGACTGCAAAAATCTTTTGTCTTGGTCAAAAATATAGGAAGTGGTAGAGTTGTTATTTCTTGACAGAGCATGGTGATTTTACAGATGCATCTGACTGGTTAGTTTAAGGTCTTTGCAATGCTTGCAGCATATTTTAATGCAGTGAGGTACATTATCTGGAAAAATCATTGTCCAAGGACTAAATGGGAGGGTGTGCATCGTGTGTGTGTGTGTGTCAGTACAATAGAAAAACAGTTTTATTCTGCAGCAAAATTTGCAAAGTAAAGCTAACTGCAGAATAAAACTAGTCAAAATTATTTTGTGTGAATGTGTTCTGATGTATGGTTTATGAGGACACAAATGTGTGTCCCCATGAACCAAATGGCTTAAAATCATACTAAACAGTGTTTTTTTGAAAATCTAAAAATACTGAAAGTTTTGTTGTTAGGGGTAGGTTAAGTGGGTAGAAAAAACAATTTGTACAGTATAAAAACCATTATGCCTATGGAGTCCCCGTAAACCACATATGCAAATGTGTGCGTGTATGTGTGTGTAGCTGTCACTTACACTAGGAGAGTTTTGAGTAGGGGTGCGCCGATCAGATATTCAGTATCGGTATCGCTCCTATACTGCCACTTTCTGCTGGATCGGGGTATCGGTCAGACGAGACCGATCCAAATCCGATATTGTGCGTATACTATTCTGTGTTATTGTTAAGCCTTACGAAAGGCACAAAAACATTAGAAAGCACCAGAAAGTTTCCGTGCACTATATTTCAAGTGTTCTGAAACCGTTCCATAGTTTAATGTGAGGTACAGATGAATATGTAAGTCGTTAAATTCAAGTTCTCGTAAACTCTTCTGTCCGCTGCGGCTGTCAGTCATCCTCCATTCAGTATTCAAACTGCGTGACGCGTTCGGTTGCGACAGTCAAGACGACAAATCTCTCTCTAGGATGATACAATGTTCCTATTATTATACTTGATCTGTAGATAAACATCAGTGGATTTGCTTAAAAGGACTTTATCTTGCTGGAGATTAGTGTTGTTTTTGGCGGCCTGTTTTAATTTTAGTTTTAGTCTAGTCTTTGTGTGAAACTGTCATTTTAGTTTTTATTAGTTTTAGTCACGTTCATACTCTTTTTAGTCTAGTCAAGTTTTAGTCAACTAAAAGTCTGAGCATTTTAGTCTAGTTTTAGTCGACGAAAACTGATGACATTTAGTCTAGATAAACTAACACACAGATATAATACACTACACATCAATATCTCTTCCCTTTGTGCTTTGAACCTTTCTATGCAGAGCGCTGCGCGCTGTGACTCCGTGTTGCTTCAAGTGCATCATTCTGCGCACAGGATGCGCATAAGCGCTTTGAGCCGCTCTGTATTGGAGCCTTTCATGTTATAATACTTTTGCGCAATGCAAGATTGTTAATAGCCTTTCTGGTTCTGTCTTATCTTTCATATGTTGCTGCCTCATTACTGTGCTATAAATGTAAAATAATTGTATTTCATTTATTGCATATATTTATATATAATTATATTTACTTGTTTTTCATGAATGTATATTACAATACAAAGAGCAATGTGTAACATTTTACCAGATTACACCTGTTTACTTTTACTTTTCCCCCCACTAAATAATGTTTTTTCTCTAAATGTTTAGATTTTATAAAATTATTGTGAACTCGTCATTTTTGTAGAGTAACTTTTGCTGCTGAATTATCCACTAACCTAGTTTATAAAAGTATTTTTCTCATATATTATGATTATATTTTTTTTTATTTGTTGGTTTTCTTTATATTGAAGTTGTCTATATTTAGTAGATTGTGTGTAACACACAAAAGAATGATGATCAGGTCAACACACACTGAGGTATATAAAAAAATAAATAAAAATTGTGCTGGTATCGGATTGGTATTGTCCAATACTCAGAACTGTTGGTATCGGATCGGTTCTGAAAAAATGGTATCGTGCCACCCCTAGTTTTGAGCAGTGGACAGCAGACAGTTTGGGGGAAAATGTTGCTGTGCTTAGCAAAAACATATTTTTGGTTTTATTATTTTTTTCATTAAAAAAAAAAACATTTTGGTCAAAGCAACCGCTGACACAGTAATTTCAATGCCCATTACATTCCATTAATGTTTACTCAGACCACACAGATGGTAACCGGACATGATACAACTGCACCACAGTATATCAAGCTACATATAATACATTATGGATTGTTTATTATGAATTATGCAAGTGTATAGGGGTGTCGAAATTAATTGTTTCTACGATGCATCGCGATGCAGACGAGGACGATTCGGTGTCGATTCAGTAACAGACCTTGCATATTATTGCTCTTTTGTTGGTTTTGATTGCTTTTATTGTCCTCATTTGTAAG
>NW_015659401.1:415112-417233 GCF_001515625.1 Sinocyclocheilus rhinocerous
GAGGTATATAAAAAAAAAAAAAAAAATTGTGCTGGTATCGGATCGGTATTGTCCAATACTCAGAACTTTTGGTATCGGATCGGTTCTGAAAAAATGGTATCGTGCCACCCCTAGTTTTGAGCAGTGGACAGCAGACAGTTTGGGGGAAAATGTTGCTGTGCTTAGCAAAAACATATTTTTGGTTTTATTATTTTTTTCATTAAAAAAAAAAACATTTTGGTCAAAGCAACCGCTGACACAGTAATTTCAATGCCCATTACATTCCATTAATGTTTACTCAGACCACACAGATGGTAACCGGACATGATACAACTGCACCACAATATATCAAGCTACATATAATACATTATGGATTGTTTATTATGAATTATGCAAGTGTATAGGGGTGTCGAAATTAATTGTTTCTACGATGCATCGCGATGCAGACGAGGACGATTCGGTGTCGATTCAGTAACAGACCATAACCTATTATAAGGGACTGATGCTTTTCTGACGTCATTTGTTGCATACGTGCTTTGTCGCGGTAGCATACATTAGGTGCGTTCGGCTTGAAGCGTGCTGCGCAGAATGATCAGTGTATGACATCAAGTACAGCGAGAGCGATAAGAGAGCAGACGGATCCTTATGCTTTCGAATCGCTCTCACGGTTGATGTCATGGATGTTGATGGAGGCGAGACGCGAGTGCGAGTAATTAAAAATGCTCCAACTACTTTTAAATTGAACATTGAGGATGCAGTGCATTTAAAAATAACATATTTTAGAGCTGTAATTACAATACCGTAGGGATGTAACGATTCACTCAACTCACGATTCGATTTGACTCACGATTTTGATTTCACGATTCGATTCACGATTTTTTATTATTATAATTTTTTTACAAAATGAGATTTAAGACAAATTATAAATTAAATGTGTCCTTTCCTAACTTAAAAAATTTATGAGCACTTTCAAAACTTTATGAGCACCTTCTAATCAATAATCCAAAATTTAATCAAAAAGTAGCCTTCCCATTACGAGGTGATATTTGACTCCTCTGATACCGTGATATTATTTTATCAAAGGTTATCATACCGTCAGAATCTCATACCGGCCCATGCCTACGTGAGACCAGTGTAGGTTCACGTGTAACATTAATCATGCTTTTGAAATGTATTGTAGTCCTGTTAGATAGTCGATCAAATTGTAATATGCAGTTTAATTTGATTTTGAGTATTGCAATATCTAACAGTGATGTCATTAGATTAGTGGCACTATTTATAATTCTACATCTATAATTTTTTTTTTTTATTTTGAGTTGAGTTGTCAGTCTGTCTGACGGTTGCATCGCGACTATTTAAAATGTCTTCCGCTGTGGGTGCATTTTTAAGATACTTTGAAACTTCTCGAAACCTCTGTGTTATGTTCCATTTATGTGGTGCCCTGTCTAGCTGATTTTAAATGCAAGAACACATCCTGTATTGCGTTTTGTGTGAATGGCTTGGTTTCGGGTTTTAACCCATTCAAGATCTTCTCTGCATTGAGCTTCTATATTTCTCTAATATTTTGAATAGCTGTTAAAATTGAGGTACCTCACGATTCAGTTGGATTTTGATTCATAGTATCACGAGACAACGGTTCTTTATGCATCTTTTTTTTTCTATCAACAGCATAGGGATGCAAGCCTTGTTGAGTTAATGTGACCTATTGCCAAGTTCAGTGTTAAGATCTTATACAAGATCTTCAGCTTTTGTATAATGTGAATGGAATGCTACATCAGAGCAACTGGTATCTAAGAGTGTTCATTTTTCTTTAAAGGGGTCATATGATGCGATTTCAATTTTTCCTTTCTCTTTGGAGTGTTACAAGCTCTTGGTGCATAAAGAAGATCTATAAAGTTGCAAAGACTATAGTCTCAAATCCAAAGAGATATTCTTTATAAAAGTTAAGAGTCAACCACGCCTACCTAAAACGGCTCGTTCTAACACACCCCACATGTCTACGTCACGATGTGGAAAGATTTGCATAACGCCGCCCAAATATTCACGCAAAGAAAGAAGGCGTAACTTTTATTCTCGCTGTAGTATTGTTGCTGCCGCCGCCATGTCGTGAAGACTACTTTGTTTGGCCTTCCAAAAGAGGAC
>NW_015659401.1:420258-424659 GCF_001515625.1 Sinocyclocheilus rhinocerous
AGCACACCTCGTTTTTCAGACCGATGAGTTTTGTAAAAATCGACGCGTTTCAGAAAGGCGGGGCATAGAGGAGAAACAATAATGTACAGTATGTGGAAAATAATGTGTTTTTTTAACCTTAAACCGCATAAACACATTTCATTACACCAAATACACAAAATAATGTTCTTTTTAGCAACATCATATGACCCCTTTAAATTAAATAAAGTTGAAATAATTAAAAAAAATACAAATATTAGATGAAAATCTTAAACTTTAAAGCTTAAAGAAATGCTGTGGAGCATTGGCAACTAACTAAACTAAACAAACAAACAACAAAAAAAAATAAAAATAATTCAAAGGTAATTAGAAATATAAAAAAAATTATAGTAATAAAATGACAAAAGCACATAACAATATTACTGCTGTTTCTCTGGATCAATCTAGAACATTTTTTTGAAAAATAATTGCATTGCATCAATGTATGGATTGATCCAGTTGGATCATTGTTCTTGCACCACATTACTTTTTTTTTTTTCTAAATACATGTGAGGCAATGTTTACATTTGTAGGTTTCAGTCAAACATTCAGATCACTACTTTTAGATAAACATATTTTGTGCACCCACAGGAAGTTTGGGGTTGCATTTGTGCATGTGTGTGGGGGTGGAGGTGTGTTTTAAACCCGAAAGATGCAAGCAAACTGACACACTATTTTCAAGAACAACAAGCGTAATGTAGATTTAGTTATAGAAAGGTGTGCAGTTATTATGTTTATATCAGGTTCTTTTATGATTATATTTTTTATAGAAGAATAACCAAGGACTGTTTTGACCAAACAAACCATAAATTTGTTTTTATTTCAGTGATGAAGTTTCAATGCGGTATTAGCTAATGTCAAAGATATACAAGCATCATTATTTATATTTATTATTATTATTTTTTTTTTTTTAATTTCTAAATTTACTGGCACTCTAAGTTGCATGTTGCATATTATAATGCAGCATGCAACATATCTCTTGATCAGACATCAAGAGACTACAACGGACAGTCAGGACTGCTGAGAGGATTATTGGTGCCCCTCTGCCCAGCCTCCAAGATCTTTACATCTCCAGAGTGAGGAAAAGGGCTATGAAGGCGCGGTGAGTCTCTGGCTATTTCCTATATGAAGCCATGTGCCTTTCTCTGAGCATTGTTTGTACAATAGCATCAACACCTTTAAATATCTGTTCAAGTACTGTTTAAAGAGACTGTGACATGAGATGAAACCAATATTTTATAACCAGTTAAATCCAAAGTGCATCTAAATTCATAATACCACATGCTCACATCCCCTTCACTGTCGGTGTCAGTCAGCATGTGCAGGGCTTAAGACCACCTTTGAGGGAGTTTCCCTTTTAACACAGATCAATATTTGCATGCCTTGACCTTTATGGGAGGAACAATCAATAATGAATAAAATTAATTTCCGTCGCTGTTATAAAGTGAGGCCATTTAGACTTCAGCAAACTAACAATCTAAAAGAGGTCAGCAATTCTTAATGCATGAAGGATGAGTCATTAACTTTTTTTTTTTTTTACATTTTAATCTATCTTTGGCTAATTTTATTGAGTTTTTTACTGGGATTATTTTAGATAATTATATTATTATTAGTAGTAGTAGTATTAGTATAGCTCATAATATTTAGTTTGATAATACTGTAAGTACCATCAACAGACTGTGCCTGTGGAAGTGACTTCCATGCATATCATGATATACGTCTGTTGGTTTTCAAGCTGCTTATGGAGAAAATCTTAATGCATGAAGGATGAGTCATTAACTTTTTTTTTTTTTTTACATTTTAATCTATCTTTGGCTAATTTTATTGAGTTCTCTACTGGGATTATATTAGATAATTATATTATTATTAGTAGTAGTAGTATTAGTATAGCTCATAATATTTAGTTTGATAATACTGTAAGTACCATCAACAGACTGTGCCTGTGGAAGTGACTTCCATGCATATCATGATATACGTCTGTTGGTTTTCAAGCTGCTTATGGAGAAAAACGGCCTTGGAGTTGGTCAGAGCTGCTTTTCCAGTCACCGCTGGAGCTAATTGTCCCTGTCCTGCCCTAGACATCATCTTTACTACTGACAAACTGCCTTCTGAGCCAGGGCAGCGTGCTAAACAGTCACGTCTCATTCACACCTGCGCATAAACATAAGTGCTCATGTTCACCAGTACATATAAAAATCTATACAAAATAATGGCAGCTGGTAGACGGCATAATTAAAAAATTTTGTTTTGCATGATGAAACACACAGTAATGTCAGACACACAAGCAGCCACATTCACACTGACATTCTCTGACATTCAGACTCCTTTTTCACTCTTTGCACCCTTATGACATTCAGGATTTGGCTGTAAGATGCAGCAATTTTTATACACAAGGGATGATGTACCCTTGATTACTTCCATAACAAATGCATGCCTGTTCACCCTTTAGCCTTATGCTACACTCCTAATCCACTGAAATTCTTAAACTTGAACATTAATCATTTTCAGAGTGCTGATTGTATGTATGTAGTTTTAAGTTTTTGTGCACGTGTGTGTGTGTGTATATATATATATATATATATATAGAGAGAGAGAGTGTATATGTATCCTGATGTTAATGTTTTGAGATTGCACATGATTTGAAATGATCCATAGCTCATCTTTGTGCAAAGGACAATGTCCAAATGCACCGTTTGTACAAGATCAATATCTCAGATTTGCTTGCATTTAATTAGTGAACTAGAAATCATGCAATATATTATTATATACATTCTCATAGTTAGCATTAAAGTTGTCAAGCTGTGCCTTTACTATATTTCAGTAAAGCTGTGCCTGTGACTATATTTCACATTTCTTTGTAATCAATGTAATGCTTTAAGAACCAACAGCTCCATGTGGTGCCTTTCGTGAGGTTTTGTATAACCTGGGTCCCTTATAATTCTTTCACAGCCCTGCCATGCTATCTGCTGCTACAAAGCTGTGAAAGTAGATTTGTGCCTTATAGACCCTAGAGGCATGTAGACCCGTCATTGGAAAAAGCCAGTTAAAGGGGTGGTTCAGTGGTTTTTTTCTAGGTTTGATTAGAGTGCTGATTGTATGTATGTAGTTTTAAGTTTTTGTGCACGTGTGTGTGTGTGTGTATATATATAGAGAGAGAGAGAGAGAGAGTGTATATGTATCCTGATGTTAATGTTTTGAGATTGCACATGATTTGAAATGAATCCATAGCTCATCTTTGTGCAAAGGACAATGTCCAAATGCACCGTTTGTACAAGATCAATATCTCAGATTTGCTTGCATTTAATTAGTGAACTAGAAATCATGCAAAATATTATTATATACATTCTCATAGTTAGCATTAAAGTTGTCAAGCTGTGCCTTTACTATATTTCAGTAAAGCTGTGCCTGTGACTATATTTCACATTTCTTTGTAATCAATGTAATGCTTTAAGAACCAACAGCTCCATGTGGTGCCTTTCGTGAGGTTTTGTATAACCTGGGTCCCTTATAATTCTTTCACAGCCCTGCCATGCTATCTGCTGCTACAAAGCTGTGAAAGTAGATTTGTGCCTTATAGACCCTAGAGGCATGTAGACCCGTCATTGGAAAAAGCCAGTTAAAGGGGTGGTTCAGTGGTTTTTTTCTAGGTTTGATTGTGTTTATGGGGTGCAGTCTAACATGTGTTAATGCTTCGTTTTTTAAAAAACGCATTTTTCGCATAATTTACCTTTATTCCACACCGCTCTGTCCCTTCTCTGGGAAACATGCTGATCATTTCCTCCTTTTATAAAGCCCCTCCCTCAGAAATGGGCGATGGGCTCTGATTGGTTAGCTAGCCCAGTGTGTTGTGATTGGCTAAACCACCTCTAGTGCACGTCTAAACGTCCCGCCCTTCACCTCAACGGCATGTGCTCCGGTTGGATTGTAAACAAGGCGTCGTTAATATCGCTTATCAGTTTGAGCCCGATTGAGAAGCAGATGATATTATTGAAGAGGTCCGTGCAGAACCTGTGCAAGCACGGCTTTTAATGGTAGGCCTATGTTTTATGTTTGTTGTTGTCTCATACTTTTAGATACGCTGTTATTTGTAAATGCTACTGCTTATGTTAGATTTTAATATAGGGTTTTATCTTGATTAAAGCTTTAATACAGTACGGCAACTGCACGCGCGTCCATGTATAACGCTTCTCATAGCTATGTGAAAATAAGTATATAATTGTAACTCATTTTTGGAGCTGAGCTGAATGAGAGAGAGAGACATGCAGAGCATGTGCAGAGCAGGGGGACGCGAGGAACAGTATTAAGAACCGCTGCTTTAGAACACTGATTTTGAAACTTGTGAATCCATTAGAATCGTTAGAAGACAGAATCGCAATTCATATA
>NW_015659401.1:424834-437440 GCF_001515625.1 Sinocyclocheilus rhinocerous
GGGGTTTATCTGGGTTTGTGATGTCACGAACCCGGGACGTAACTTGTTGTGGTCCCTACCAGCCGTTTTTGTAGGCATTAAACTGGCAGAATTGTAAAAGACGATATCTCCGTTTGCATTGATCTTTCAGCTTCGTAACTTTACAGATATTGTTTATGCTCAAACAGCAACATTACACACTAACTAACGTTAAAAAAGTGAAATCGCAATGAACCACCCCTTTAATGCTGAATTATGGCATCTCGGTGGTTTATCAAAGAACATTACATCACAGATGTGTTGCAGCAGTCTGTCAATCCAAAAACTTGCAGACTAAAATGCCATAAACCACAAACACAAAGTTGTATGTGAAAATGTCAGGGCATGGCTAGATATGACAGCAGTTGTTACAGCAGAGGCAGCCTGGAACATATCTCTCAAAATGGTTTGTAATTTGAGTTTGTGCTATCAAGGGTTAATCATATCTTTGCTTTGGTTAAAATAACATTTTTTGAGTCTCATTTGCTTAAATGTATTCTGACCATCACAACAGTCATGTGATGGTATTTGTCATTGCGTTTGGTTTCCTTTAGGGCAGTTCAAGTGCAAAATACTAGATTAGATCACTGACTAAGACAGATCTGCAATAGGTTTCCATCTGTACTGTTCTAACCTTATTATTGCAAAGCCTAAGGGCCAGTTTTATATCAGTGTCTGTGGCACGGCCTAAGCTCCAGATCTGTGTCATTGTGTGTGTGTGTGTCTGTGGTGGGGGGATGGACGGGGTGTTTGTTTGTCCTCATTTTGTGTTGGCATGATTACTGTGCCATTTGTGTGACTGTGAATGTTTAATAGGTCAGATCAGGAGTATTAAACTGAAGTGGACAACATCGGTGTTTCTGTGTGAGATTTTATTTACTTTATACGTATATACTTAATAATGGTTATTACTTAACCATTTCAGAAAACTCTTTCCATTTGAGTTTTTATAGGCCTTATTCCCACTCTTTTTGACCAATTCAATATGACTATAAAAAATTATTTTTATTTTTATTTATTATAAAATAAAAATTTTAAACAAAATAAGAACTATATTGTAATAATTTGCAATAAAACTGTAAAATACATATTTTAAAATAAGTAATACAAATAATTTTATTTTACTCTAAAATTGCAGTACTAATATTTATGTCCAAATATCTTAATTTTCAAACAGTTTACAGTCAAGCTTTTTTGGCATGTTGCCATCACATGAAAATATGCAAAAAATTTAATTTGAGCTGCCTTTTGATATATAAAAGGTGCTGCAAAATAATAAAATGCATGTTGTTGTTATTATTATTATTACTACTACTAGTAGTATTATTTTATTAATTATTTTATTATTAATAATTTTTGTATATCATTTTGTTTGTTAGTTTTGTTGTTGTTTTTTTCCTTAACACAATTTTCTTGGATCAAAATATCCTATATCTCAATATAACTTCTTTCTCCAAAGGCACTGGAGACATAGTGACAGTAATGATCACGGAGTCCTTTGGAAAGGAGATTCTGGGTTTTCTGGAGAAGAACCAGACTGTGTTGGTATCCGTGATGGTGGGGTCACGAGGACTGCCCAAGAACATCAACCGCGGCTCCTTGGTGTTCGTCTCCATCTCCTTTATCGTACTGATGATTATCTCCTCTGCTTGGCTGATCTTCTACTTCATCCAGAAGATCAGAGACACCAGCGCTCGGGACCGCAGTCAGGTCTTACACAACATACAGTACAGTACACTGAAATACCAACCTAACACTTCTGCTTCAGTATTCTTCTGCAGCTCTTTTGAACAAAACACACAGATACACTCTCATCCTCAAGCTTGCATCTGAACGAAAAATCTGGCAAGGTTTTTAAAGACCTCTCTGATATTAACCAGGCTTATCTGACCTTCAAGAAATTCCTGTGTGTTCAAAGATAGTAGTAAATAGTGTTGGGTTCGAGTCCACCTAAGTCGAGTCCAAGTCAAGTCCGAGTCTTTAACCAATCGAGTCCAAAATGGGCTGAGTCGGACTCAAGTCCGAGTCCAACGAAACTCTATTATTTATTAGTATCTTAACATTGTTTTAACCTTTACAACTAGAAAAACGCAATGTCCATTTAAATGTAACAAAAGCAAACCTCTATTGCATCTTGCCATTTTGATTTTTGATTAATAATTAGTGTCCTCATTTTTTATGATTTTTAATGAAATATGAATTTTGAATCATCAAAATGAGTTTGTGTCTGCTTATTCTATGAATCAGTGTTTGAACCATTAAAGAAGAAACTGCATTTTAATTTCTGGGTTAAAAAAGAAAAGATAAATAATAAATGCACGCCAAAGTACACGGACCCCTTAGACAGGGCATTTAGATTTTTTTTCTTGGATGAAAATGAAGTTGTGAGGGATTAACCTGGTCTGTACAATGGCACACACTGTGTATAAAAGCCCTATACTTTCCATAAGTCACAGGCAACTCACACCTGTTTTATTTTTGAATGCATTTATAGTTACATTAATTACAATAAATTACATTATGTAAGGAATAATTGATGATGGGCCGTTGAATTATTAGAAAATAATGCACGCCCAAGGCGATTTTGGACCCATAAAAACTATTGCCGCACAGATGTTAGAAAAAGGATTTTTCTTTGAAGCAAAAAACTGCCACTAATACAAAAGCAAAAAATAAACTAATGTAATAAAACATTCTCAAGCTTACTGAAGGCAAGTAAACACTCCAAGTATTACTTACAAGCTAAATGATAAATAAATATATTACTCAAAAATACAAATTAAATAGTTTTTTTTTTTAGTTTGTTAAAACGTTTTTTAATATAGTAGTAGTAGATAGTAGCCTAGTAAAGGCTTCTAGAAATAGCCTACTAAAGACATTTCATGAAGTAATAAATGTAAAAATAATCTTCACGTATACATTCTTATTAAAGTTAAAGTGATTCAGTCAAGAGCAGTGAGTGATTTTCTCCTTTTCTTTTGTTTGATTAACATTTATGACGCAGTCGGCGGCTGCATGGTTTACGCTGTTGCTTTAAGATCTGACGCATAGATCAAATATTTTAACACATCAGTATTTCTCCCAACTGTTCAAGTTCACTTAAGACAAAATTGACTGCATTTACATGAATAGTCTCCAAGACGGGAATTTTGACATAACTTTTCGTGTAAGTGTGTAGCAATAACAGAATTTAAGAGAACTTAAGCGAAAGAACTCGGCATTCGCATGCTGACTGAGAGGCGCGTTATTCTGTGAGCGCGCTTTCGGTGTGTGAGCACAGAAACCCGTCGGCTTTCAAGTAGCCTACTGGACAAGACTTAAAAACACATGCAAATACTGAATATCCCTTTCGTAATAATGCATTGAGTCAGTGACATTTCCGTCAACTGTCCCTGGACTTGGTTAACCTCAGACATATTTTCCGAGTCCGAAAGGCTCAAGTCTGAGTAAAAATGCATCCGAGTCTGTGACAAGTCCGAGTCCTTTAAAAAACTGTACTCGAGACCGGACTCGAGTCCGAGTACCCCAACTCTAGTAGTAAATGGCACAGCCTTCCCAGCTCATGAAATCTTAATGCAGAAATGTGTGTGTGTGTGTGTGTTTGGTGACACTCTGCCTCTTCAGCGTCTAGTTCCACACACACAGACTGCTCATTACTCCACTGTAGTATTGATGTCTCTCAGCCCTTTCACTTTTACCAGACCTCTGAATTTATTACTGGCATAAACAGGCTTTAATCAAGCTGTATTAACAGCTGCTGGTATACATGTGAAATATATAAAATCAGAATCTCTTATTTACCAGTTAGATTTAAAGTAGTAGACACAGTTTATACTATGGAGGATTGAAATAAAAACACTGAGTGCATTTAAATGCAAGGCCTTGCACAGATTATGCCTAATAACCTGACCATGTGTAAGGTTACTTAAACCTTTTTTTAAGGGGGCAAGTCATAAACAGTTTCAGCATAACCTCATTTGCACATCGCTTTCTTCCTATTAACCTAATTTTGCTCTGAACATCTTTGCTAGTGTGATTATTGCTTATTCAGTCTTGTGAATACATCTGTAAATAATATGATGTCAAAACAATTTCAAAATCTAATGTAAACATTGTTTGTCTTGTCTTTATTATTATTATTATTATTATTATTATTATTATTTATTCCAAAGTGACAGTAAATACATTTATAATGTTACAAAACATTTCTATTTCAAATAAATGCTGTCCTTTTAAACTTTATTCATCCAAGAATCCTAAAAATGTATGACTGTCTCCACAAAAATATTAAGCAGAACAACTTCAACATGGATTATATTATGAAATGTTTTTGAGCTCCAAATTGATATTAGAATGATTTCTGAATGAGCTAATAATTCTAATAAATATTCTAATGCTATTTCACAATATTACTATTTAATGTATTTTTGATCAAATAAAAGCATAATTGGTGATTTATAAGAGACTTCTTTCAAAAACTTTAAAAAAATCTTACTGACCCCAAACTTTTGAATGGTAGAGTAAATGGACTGAGTATTTAGCTGATTAACATGTCATTTTAGTGTTTTGGTGGCATCTAACCTAAATGTAATCGCAAACGTTTACATACACAGGCACACACACATACTGTACCTCCCATTGACTTCTATAGTTTTTTTAATTAAGCTTATTATAATTAGTGCAGACTGACCCTAACCCCTTTGGCATTTTTAGATTTTAATTAAAACATAATTTGGCCATTTTATGAACTGTACTTGTGAAGACGTCCTCATGAATTAGTTTTAAGAGATTTATTTGTGTCTTTATTTGTGAGGACATTTTGAGACCCTTGCAAATATAGCACGCACGCACACACACACACACACACACACACAGACAGAGAAAAACCTTTGGTTTTTCCTGTAAACTGTCAGAGGTAAATCACTGAGCTGTTTATTTAGCAATAAACTGGCAGAATGAAGACCGAGGACATCTCAGAAAAAAACACTCATAAACACACACATACAATGAACTGCCCATTACAGGCTGCACTTAGAGTCTTTTATTTATGGCCCTCTCTGTCAGGCCATTCACTAACCCGGTCTAATTTGCTTTATACAATCCTGAATCCTGATAAGACACTCTGATATGTTGCTTTTATCACAATTAATATTGTTAATGCTTTCTCCTCTGCATTATTATTCAGCTCTACCTTATTTATCAAAATCTGAATTGCAATTTTTTTTACTGCTGTTCAGAGTCTTTTATTCCCCAGCTTTGTTTAGTCATTTTAATTTCCTGTTTCATTAAGTCAAGCTGTGAATCTAAAATTGTGAATTACTCTCTCCTCTCTGTCCTTTGTTACTATAGCGACGGCTGGGCGATGCTGCCAAGAAGGCCATTAGCAAGCTGAGTACCAGGACAGTAAAAAGAGGGGACAAGGTGAGGTCTTTTGACGTCATTGCTTGTTTACTTTTCTCAGGCTTGACTCTATTTATGTCATGTTCGCCAGACTATAGTAAACAGCACTGTGTCCTATTATGGAACTGTTTGTGTAATTCTCCATTCATAATGCATCTCCGTATTCCATTAAGGACTCACTGGACACGTACATACTGCAGCTAAATATAGTTGTCACTATTCTTCTGAGTGCTTAATCACATTCTTTATGCGTTCAACAACTGTATTAACTTCTGAAAAATACAAGTAGTTACAATCGCATTTACATTAAATCCAGGTTTCAGTCTAGCAGCAACCCATGCATTACAGTCTGCAAAGAGTGCATGCGGTTTAAAAGCAGACGCCTAAAGAGCATAAACAAAATGTGGCGCCTTTGGAAATTGCGATGGTGATACGTATCTGCTCACTATTATTACTTTAGAAAAAGCAAACTCAGAGCAGGTTAAATTGTTGAAATCCCTGTTTCTGTTTACAGCAAAACAAACAACACTGCACTGCATGTACTGGTTTTAACAAAACTAATGCACAGTAAATGCATCATTGCTTGCATAATAGAATGCATAATAATTTTTTTTAAAGAAATCAGAAATTAAATCAAGGATTTAATAAATTAATGATAAGTGACAGTAAATACATTTATAATGTTACAAATCATTTCTATTTTTTTTAATTTTTTTTTTTACTTTTTTGAACTTTCTATTCATCTAAGTATTTAAAAAATGTATGACAGTTTCCATAAAAATATTAAGCATCACAACGGATTTCAACATTGATGGTAATAAGTGCTTCTTGAGCACCAAATCAGCATATATTCTGGCTGCTGAAAATTCAGCTTTGTACGGAAGTTCTAAGCGGCCATGCAATATATTTTTTTTCCTTTTTGTTTTCTCGTTATCTCGACATAACAAAAGTTGTTTTCTCGTTATAACGACTTAATTTTCTCGTTATCTCGACATAACAAAAGTTGTTTTCTCGTTATAACGACTTAATTTTCTCGTTATCTCGACATAACAAAAGTTGTTTTCTCGTTATAACGACTTAATTTTCTCGTTATCTCGACATAACAAAAGTTGTTCTCTAAGTTACAAAACTGCGCCAACAGGTGGCACTATTGACCTGAATATAACTGATGGGGTGTTGTAGGCTATACTGTATGTCCACTTTACTGTACGCGTTTGGGATAATAATATTGCATGGCCGCTTAGAACTTCCGTAGCTTTGCCATCACAGAACTAAATTACATTTTTAAAATATAATTTAAAAAAGTAAACTCAGAGCAGGTTAAACTGTTGAAATCAGTTTTTCTTTTTACAGCAAAACAAACAACACTGCACTGCTTTTTGTCCTTTTTATAATTAAGTAGGGATGTAGGGATTTTTACAAAAACTAACGCACAGAATATCGATGCATATAGTGGAGCATTACTTGTATAATAATATAATGCATATTAAACCTTTGCTCAAGGTCTTAATTTAATCAATAATTGGCCATTGGCTCATCTCTGAAAATAATCTTGCTGAATGTACCACAGAGTCCAAAGACAGACATTGACCTGTGTAAAGGTGAATGACTGTCAGGTGAGCGATAAGGTAAGAAGGGTCGTGAAACGTCACAGCTGTTCGGTTTGGAAAAAGGGTGGAGCCGTGCCAGTCAGTGTGTATGATAGCCCTGTCAAGGTCAGCTCACATCAGCCATGAATAAAACATTAGTGGCCTTGGAGAAGTGCTGCAAGAAATTGAAACCTTTCATCTGAGAGAGAGAACATCTGTCTGTCTTTCTCTGCCTCTGTCTCTCTCTCTCCTTTTTCCTTTTCCTTTTCATGTGATCACATACGCATTTTTGGTCAGTTATGACGCATTTTCCAGTGATAAAGCATCCTTACAGCTTCACTGCCTTGGCTGAAGCCTCTAAGCCTCTGAGTATAAGCCATGTCCCTCTGCAGGGACTGACCGGACCAAAGTCGATGACTCTCACGCTGAGAGGGCCCCATTAGAAACTGAACACCACTCACCACAACATGACCTTGACCATGCAGAGTAGACAGGACACTGCCAGGTGACGGAAATAGCATCTAGAGTAGAGAAGATGCTTCCAGGAAGAACAGGGCGTGATATAAAATCTAGGATGATTTTTGTCACTTTCTAAATGGCTCTATGCCCAGGGAGGTCCGGTTAGCTGCCTGAGTGATGTGTTGCCTGCTACTAGAGGTATATTTATGCTATGATGATATATACCGTATTGACCCGAATATAAGACAATGTTTTTTTCTTGGAAATACATCTGAAAAAACGCGGTCGTCTTATATTCAGGGTCTAGACTTTAACATGTCAATAATACACCCACAACAATAGGTGGCACCAAATACGCATAAAACGAGTGTGCCATGAAATACGTAATGTAATGCGTGTTGTAAAGATCGAGAGTAAAAACAAAAGAAAAAGAAAACCTTACAGCTGCATGAGTCGTGACTGTCACGTTAGCCTGATGGGACCAAACTCCCTTTGTGATTTTAAACTCCCTTTGTGACGCAAGACTACAGTAAGATTTAACTTCTACTGTTAATAAGACTTTGGTAGGCTACTATTAGATGGATAGCCTAAATGTCCTAATTCAGATGGGCTACCTGTTTTTTTTTTTCTTTTTAATGGTATATCAAAAAGTGTATATTTTTTAAATGTGATTGTTAGTACATTTTACCAGTTTTTACCATACTTTCAAAACAAAAATTAAAATAGGAAAAATATGCAATATGAAAATAATTGAAGACAAAATGTGTTTTACTGAGAAAAAACAAGATGTGGTTTTTAAAAAGCCTTTTTCCAAAAGGTACATCTGGAAAAAGAGGGGTCGTCTTATATTCGGGCCAATACGGTAAATAGTATTTGAAACTGTTACTGCTGCTTGGTTTCCTGCATAATGTTTAGTCTTATAGGAAATTCATTAGCAAATTAATTAATTAGTTAGCTTTAATTTATTTCAGTTTTTTTTGTTTTTTTTTATAATTAAAGTAGTAAGACTTTAGTTTTAAAGCTTTATTTCAGTTAGTTGCAAATTCAAAATTTCTCATTTTTGTTGAAGTATAAGTTTTTCATCTGGTTTTATTTTATTTTATTTCAGCTTTATTTGAATGTCCAAAAACGATTTTTTGATCATTTTAGTTAATAATGCTGTTTATTGCTAAAATCAAATCAAATAATAAATATGCATATATCAATACATTAACATCACTACACTAGCTAATTTTTGTAATAGCTTTGTCATAATCAGGCTTTTCTTAATTGGTAATAAAGGGTTATAAAAAAACAAAATGCATGTGTAGAAATGCAGATCACTGGTCACTCCTCCAAGTAGGCAACGTTTCCTCTGTGGTGTCAAGATTCGCTTCAGACCGACCTCATAGGTCAGTCAAGTGACAGATGGGCTGAAAACAGCCAGAGAAATACAGCATCTTTGACACATTGTATCTACTAAATCTGCTGAATGATCGTTCTCTCCTGCTCAGTCACCCTGCAATAACTACATAGAGACACTGTTTACCTGAGCAGCTTCCCATAGTTTTCTCTGGGAGTTGACATGAGTTTCTAGAACCACACTGATGGAATGTTTTCCACACTACTTTCTGTTTTTATTCTATTTCCATTCCAGTATTTCCGTGTTAGGAAATTATTTGACACAAAATACAGTCGAATGTTCAGAATGGCATGCTATCATACCTTATATTAGGAATGGAGTATGCCGTAAGTGTACTGTGCAGAGTATGCACATTTATGGTGCACGTGGAATACCCAGATGACCTACTTCATTTACCAAATATACTGCTTCCCATAATACAATGTGCTTGTCTTGACCTTTCTTTTTTACTTAAGTGTCCCTAGATTTGTAAAACTAATGTGTCTAAATATTTTAATGTTGTGAAAACTTTTACACAATTAGAATATTACACATTTTCCTGCCTGCTTTATGGACAAAACAAGATTTGATGTGAGATTAAATCTTATTTTATTACTCTCAGTAACAGGTGGCTGTGTATATGATATTTATTTTTTAATTAATGGTCACATGATAAAAATGTGCACTATATCAGGACTATTAGGTTTCCTTCTTTTTTTGATCTTGTGACATCCAGTGATAAACAACAGAACATTGCAATGGTCACTTGGTTTCTATTTCTGTGGTGTGGTGCTGAGTAGCATTGGTCAAAAATGCAGCTGCACATAACAATTTTAAAAACAATTGCTTAGAATGTGTCTTGTCGGACAGCATTTACACTTTAAGTGTGGTCAATGGTCATTTATTGGTTTTTGGCTTCTGTTAAAATGATTTTTGCTAGTTCTTGCCATTTGACATAGTCCTATTCTTGTTTGACTGGCAAATGATCCTAAAACTTCCCTGATGTACCCTGCATCTGTGTCCTAATGTTACTTCTAATGTTGACAATTAAATTTTTCACTACATCTTTACTCATGAAAAGGCTCATCTTTATTCTTTTTTTTTTTGTGTGTTCATGTCTTGCAGGAAACGGAGCCAGATTTTAATCATTGTGCTGTGTGCATTGAAGGTTATCAGCTAAACGATGTGGTCCGCATCCTACCTTGCAAGTAAGTGTGTGTGTGTGTGTGTGTGTGTGTATGTGTGTGTGTGTGTGCGTGCGCACAAATGTATATAGTTTTGCTTTGTTGAATAAAGGCAATGCAATATCCACTTTATTTTAACTTGCAAATTAACTTTTTTTTTTTTTTAATGCTGATCTACTATTTCTTACTTTCTCTTTTTTGTTTATTAATGGACTACTACTACTACTAATAATAATAATAATGTTTATTAATATACATTTCTTTCATTCTCTTTTGTTGTTGTTGTATATCAGCAATAATAATAATTACATTTATATTATTGTTATCCTTAATGTTTTTATTCAGAATTTAAATAGAAACTGCCCGTGTTATGGTCATAAATTATAAAGATTTTTCCATTTTAAAGTCTTGGCTTATGTTGTCCACTGACAAAATCTGTTTGCATTGCCCAATGCAATTTGGTTTTCACTCCAGACTTTGAATAATGCTCAAATGACATTTGGAGAGAGAGGGAGGGAGAGAGAAAGGGAGATCAGGGGTCACTTGCTGTTGTGAGATGTGAGTTTGTTGAGGAAATATGGCACTGCTGTGGCTGTGAATCAGTGTGTGTGTGTGCGTGCGCACAAATGTATATAGTTTTGCTTTGTTGAATAAAGGCAATGCAATATCCACTTTATTTTAACTTGCAAATTAACTTTTTTTTTTTTTTAATGCTTTTTTTAATCTACTATTTCTTACTTTCTCTTTTTTGTTTATTAATGGACTACTACTACTACTAATAATAATAATAATGTTTATTAATATACATTTCTTTCATTCTCTTTTGTTGTTGTTGTATATCAGCAATAATAATAATTACATTTATATTATTGTTATCCTTAATGTTTTTATTCAGAATTTAAATAGAAACTGCCCGTGTTATGGTCATAAATTATAAAGATTTTTCCATTTTAAAGTCTTGGCTTATGTTGTCCACTGACAAAATCTGTTTGCATTGCCCAATGCAATTTGGTTTTCACTCCAGACTTTGAATAATGCTCAAATGACATTTGGAGAGAGAGGGAGGGAGAGAGAAAGGGAGATCAGGGGTCACTTGCTGTTGTGAGATGTGAGTTTGTTGAGGAAATATGGCACTGCTGTGGCTGTGAATCACTGCCCTGTCAGACCTGCTCTGCTTATTTTTAGCAGCTCAGCTTCCAGTGACCTCTAGGCAGCCAACAAACAAACATACACACACATTTAAAATTACAAACAAATACACACTATTCATGCACAGTGTATTAAAGGAATGTGACATATAGTATACACACACACAAATACACAAACATGCCCTTTCCTACAGTTTCAGACACCATCTGTCGAGTATGACCCGGTCACACAGCTGGAAGTCTTGCTGCTAATTTTGTGGATCACCTTACACCAAACATGCATACTGTACATTATCATATGTTATAACTGCTTAAGTAGATACACTGTGAGCGGCAACGTGTAGGAACTCACCAGTTTTGTCATGATTACTGGTTTGTTGTCATTCCTTCCTCTTTTTGACAGACATAACTTTGTTGCTTATGTTTTTAGCAATTGAGATGCTTCCTTTTAACGAGATAGTTCACCCAAAAATGAAACTTTTGCCTTTTGCTCACCTTCATGTTGTTCCAGACCTGTATGATTTTCTGCTCTTCATCCCTTTTCATTTTATGAAGTATCTTGGACATTCTGCTAAATATCTCCATTTATGTTTGATGCTAGAATGTCAGTCATACAGGTTTGGAATGAGTAAATGATTTGAAAGATTTAAAATAAAAAATAAAAAATTGGGTGAACCATCTCTTTAAGTATAGTATCAGTCATCTCTCCACGATATCTACTGTACCATTGCATTAATATTTTTCTCTTTTCATCCACACCCACTCACATTCTATCCTTATTATCTCTTTCGCTCCCTCTTTCAGTCTCTACAACTGTACAGCAGCGATGAAATGCTAATCCAGGGCCTGGTTAATTGCATTTTTCTCTGCTTACGACTGAATCACTGCTTCACTCCAGTCAGATCAAATAACACACTCATGAGTTGCAGCTTGTGCTGCCTCAGACAGCTGCTGGCATCCAGCAACAAACCAGTCTGAAACTCTTAGTCATAGTGAGAAATGGTTGGATGACCATCCAGTAGGGCTGCACAATTAATCAAATTTCTAATCGCAATTACAATTATGGATGCCACAATTACGTAATCGTTCAAAGCGGCAATTAATCGTTCAAAGTCCACTTATGTTATTCTGCACACTTAAGATATGTTTTTTCTTTTTACATGTTATCTTAAGGGTTTTTCCATTGTTTTAGTTTTAGTGTAACATTATGATACCATTCATATTTTTATTTAAAGAAGAAGCCAACCCGATGTATATTTGACATTTGAGGCTTAATACTATAGAAAAGCACTAAAGGTTTTTCAGTTAGAGTGTTTTCAGCTTGTTTATTTTCATATAAAAATACGGCATGCAGTTGCATCAAACAATGGTATAAACATCATTCAATGTAAATTGTGATAATCGTAATTAATAAATCGCAATTACAA
>NW_015659401.1:440570-446864 GCF_001515625.1 Sinocyclocheilus rhinocerous
GAATTTCTAATCGTGATTACAATTATGGATGCCACAATTACGTAATCGTTCAAAGTGGCAATTAATCGTTCAAAGTCCACTTATGTTATTCTGCACGCTTAAGATGTTTTTTTTCTTTCTACATGTTATCTTAAGGGTTTTTCCCATTATTTTAATTTTAGTTTTAGTATGACATTATAATACCATTCATATTTTTACTTTTTTTATCATTTAAAGAAGAAACCAATCCGATGTATATTTGACATCTGAGGCTTAATACTATAGAATTTTTTTTTCAGTTAGAGTGTTTTCAGCTTGTTTATTTTCATATAAAAATACGGCATGCAGTTGCATCAAACAGTGGTATAAACATCATTCAATGTAAATTGTGATAATCGTAATTAATAATCGCAATTACAATTTCAAGGGAATAATCGACAATTATGATTTTTGTCATAATCGTGCAGCCCTACCATCCAGGTCATTAAACTTTTATTCCATGTCTGTTGGATTTCAGGCCATGTATATGGTAACATAGTCCCAAAAGATGTCAACATTTATAAACGAGAGTCTATCAGCTATTAAAAATAATGGACATTAAAAATATTGGCTGCTGTAACTTCCTATTTGAATACTTGATACGTCAACACAGGAAAGAAAACAGACACTTATCTTGGATTTCATGGGGTCTTTAATATACCAGTGCCTTCTAGCAATTCCTCATAATCGTTGATTACAATAAGAATGTTGGATATTTATCATATTCACTGTTCAGCATTAGATATTCACAGTTTAGCTCTGAGGGACCTGCAAAAAGGTGTTCAATTAAAAGAATGGAGGAAAGTTACAATATGCAGAAAAGTACATCATGGAATAAAGAAGTTTAAATACAAAATGCAAACGCATGACCTCCATGAGGACAGGCACTGATGCTGACTGACTCATAATCCATTCCAATTCATCCCAAAGGCGTTCAACAGGGGGTTCAGGTTTGACCAGGCAAGTTCATCCACACTCTTCTAAACTACTTCTATGGACCTTGCTTTGTGCACAGGGGTATTGTCATGCTGGAATAGAAAAGGCCCTACCCAGTGTCACCATAGATTTGTCATACAGTTATATAATCGGATGCTGTATAATTAAGATTTGTTTGGACATTTGAACTGGAATAACTGGTCCAGCCAAACCCATTATTCATAAAGAGGTGTCTACTTTTGACCATATAGTTTATTTCTTTAAAAACGATGTAAAATATTCAGGATTTTCATGTAGTGCAAGATTTTAACCATCAGGTTAACAGCAACAGTAAAAACAATTGTAATGTTACAAAAAAATTATTTCAAATAAATGCTGTTATTTTTAACTTTCTATTCATCACAGAATCCTTAATAAATGTATCACGGTTTCCCCAAAAATAATCAAGCAGCATTAAGCAACTGTTTTCTGCCTTGGTAATAATTAGAAATATTTCTTGAGCACAAAATCAGCATATTAGAATGATTTCTGACTGATCATGTGACACTGAAGACTAGAGTAAGGACCATAAACTTCTAAATATTAGTGTGTGTGTGTGTGTGTGTGTGTATGTATATAGTATTTGTATTTATGTATATGTATAGCATATTTGTATTTAAATGATAGCATGTGCTATGGTAACTGTAAAATAATACAGTACATAAAGATTGGGCCCACACACAGAGCTGGTCTGTCTAGACTCCTATTTTTTTGGAAACAGCAATACTTTTTCAGGATTCTTTGATGAATAAAAAGTTAAAAAGAACAGCGTTTATTCAAAATATAAATCTTTTCTAACAATATATTAAGGTGAGTATCTCTGCTCTCTTAAGCTTAAGCATCTCCAGCCACAATCAATAACTCATAGCACAAGTAATGGCAGCACACTTGACCTAGCCATGGCCATTCAATTTACGTCCCTGTGCATTAGCTTCACTGTTTCTCCGGTAACTTTCTTAGGGGTGTGCCCTTCACTTCATGGACGTGACTGACTGTTTTGTGTCACGGTGAACTGAAATTTGTATTTAAATATGCTTGTATTTAAATGATAGCATGTGCTATGGTAACTGTAAAATAATACAGTACATAAAGATTGGGCCCACACACAGAGCTGGTCTGTCTTAGTTTGATGGCATGCATCTCTTTATGTATCCTTTGTGTTGTAATCACCCTCATCATTAATTCATTTGACCCTTGTTTGCATGTTCTCCATCCAAGCAAATAAAGCTTTCTTGGAGTTTGCCTGCACACTGCTTCAGTACAGGATCATTTCAGAGAAGCATACATCCTCTCAGCACCCATAAGTCACAGTGTGTCAGTGGCACTTAGCATTATTTGACATCCTTAACCCCTCTGAAATGCATTGCTGCAGCTTTATTCCACACACTCAGTAGTTCTGTTAGGGCTGTATTAAAATCTCTCTCAAAACACTTCTTAGCTGAAGAACCTGCTTTTATTCCTTTGGGAACTTATGTAATACCCATAACTAGCATACTCACTTGAGGGGTTTTAAAATGTGGTTTGGGGCCCCCTTTTGCTGTGTTTGAGGCTGCTTGAATGATTGCAGTAGGGATGAGCAATATATTGAGTATATTTACGTTGATTTTGGGCTCGGTAATACGTCTCTTTTGCTCACCAAGGCTGCATTTATTTGATCAGAAATATGTGTCCCTGGACCACAAAACTAGTCATAAGGGTCTTTTTTTTTTTAATTGAGGTTTATACATCATCTGAAAGCTGAATAAAAAACTAATGATAATACATTTTTGATATATTTATGGTAGGAAATTTACAAACTATCGTCATGGAACATGATCTTTACTTAATATCCTAATGATTTTTTGGCATAAAAGAAAAATCGATAATTTTGACCCATACAATGTATTGTTGGCTATTGCTACAAATATACCCATGCTACTTATGACTGGTTTTGTGGTCCAGGGTCACATATAGTAAAAACAGTAATATTGTGAAATATTATTACATTTTACAATAACCGTTTTCTATGTAAATCTTTTTTAAATTGTAATTTGTTCCTGTAATGACAAAGCTGAATTTTCAGCAGCCTTTACTCCAGTCTTCAGTGTCACATGCTCCTTTAGAAATCAATCTAATATGCTGATTTGATGCTCACAGAAACGTTTCTTATCAATGTTGAAACCGTGATGCATATTTTAAGATTCTTTGATTATTAGAAAGTTCAAAGGGTGCTGTATTTGATGTATTTTCTAAAGACTGAAAACAGACTCCTAAAACAAAAATGGTGTTAGTGTTAGTAAGTTCAATTGACGTCTGTTACATTCAAACAGTCTATTTTAATGAGTTGTTTCAAAACTCTGAAACAAAAATTAATTTTTATATATAAATTGCCCAGCCCTATGATGCAGTCAGTGATAAAGGTTCTTCACAATCTTCAGAGCCACAATGGCTGCCTTGTCTCTAGCATGAGCCTCAATGGCTGGCTTCTAGAATCTAGAATCTCCCTCATGAAGAGGGTTTCCGCAATCGAGAGCCCAGGGTCTTTCCTGGAGTAAACACAGCTCGAATTGTGCAGCAGCCGGATATGAGGAGGAGGAGAAGAGACTCAAAAGCTCTCTGTGAAAGCTCATGTTGCTCTTTTGAAGCCCACCAGCTTCTTGCTTTTAATCTGCCTATCTCACGCTCTCCTCATTCTGGTTGTAATATAAATGTGTAATGAGCTTTTACATGTAATGTCCTTCTTGCACCAGTGTTCTTAGAGCAGTTTCAAATATTCATTGTTTCTGTGAAGAGTTATGGTGATATCAAAGGCTTGATGCTGCATCTCATGGTCTTACATTGTTATAATAGAAATAGAATTATTAGAAACATTTTATTAGGATTTATTTAAACTAAATAAATAACATTTTATACAGTACATTTTAAACTAAACGTACTGTATAACACTTTAAATATACACTTTAATATAAATATACAAATTAATAAAGTAAACAGATGGTTACAGCATGCGTAAGTGCTTTATTTATGCTATCAAAATGTTTTCCCTTCTCTTCAGGCACGTCTTCCATAAAATCTGTGTGGATCCGTGGCTAAATGAGCACTGCACCTGTCCTATGTGTAAACTCAACATTCTCAAAGCTCTGGGAGTTATGGTGAGCTCTCACACACACACACACACACACACACACACACACACACGTTTGTTGGGTTTCCATGTTTTATGGGAACATTCCATAGAAATAATGTTTTTTATACTGTACAAACTGTATTTTCTATTCCCTTCCCCTAAACCTACCCCTCACAGAAAACTTTCTGCATTTTTCAGATAATTAAAAAAAAAAAGTGTATGTTTTATGCCATTTGGTTTACGGGGACAAAGGAAGTGTGAACCTCGTTGGGTTTCCATGTTTTATGGGAACATTCCATAGAAATAATGTTTTTTATACTGTACAAACTGTATTTTCTATTCCCTTCCCCTAAACCTACCCCCTCACACACAAAACTTTCTACAGTTTTAGATTTTCAAAAAAGATAATTCTGTATGATTTATAACCTCATGGAGACCAAAAAAAAAGCCCACATAAGGTCAAAATTTACTGGTATTACTATACTTGTGCGGACATTTGGTCTCCATAATGTAGGGAAAACCAGGACCACACACACTAATTATTAGTTATTTATTAAATATTATTTATTAAAATAATTAATAAAGAATTATATTAATTAAAATTACCACAGATGGATCTAAACAACCACCTCTGTAAAAGAAGACCTGCGTTTTTAGAAAATGATTCACTTGATGTAATTTTTGATAAATTTTTTTAGATATATAATACTCTTGAGGGCATCCCTAAAGAGATGTTTTGTCACATTTACTGTATAGCTATCTTCTGGGAACAATTTTCCCCAAAGTACAGCTGTGTGAACTCACACTGACTTAAATTTAGTACAAAAACAACAGACACATTGATCTCAGAGGGTAGCAGGTTATGACTTTCATAAGGCTCTTATTTGATTTGTTGTTATGATTTTATTATGATTTATCTTCTTGAAAATAACTGCAGTTTGATTGGGATCGACTGCCTAAAATATTACAGATCTGAGCAGAAAGACATTACTGTAAAAAATGGCAAAAATATGGTGTTACTGGTTGCAACACGATAAACATTGTTACATGATGTAAAGTAATTTGGCCTGTAATCTTGTTTTTGCAGTGAGGGGTAGAGGATTTATGATCTAGTAGCTCCCTCTGGTGGTTATTTCATTGAATTTTTCATGTAATGTAATTTTACCAAGATTTTTTTTTTCTTATTTGGGAGATTTGCATAGAATCATATTTATGTTAATAAAATGGGGACTAAGACATTCCTGTACTTACAGCCCAACCTGCCCTGCGTGGACAACATGGCTTTTGACATGGATCGGATGTCCCGCAGTCAGACTTCCAGCCAGAGGACAGCACTGGTGGACTTGTCCTCTGAGACCAGCATTAGTCTGGAGCCCCTACGTCACTCCAGTTCTTCCCAGCTTCCCTCCGACGAAGAGCTCATTCCTCGCTCCGGAGAGATCAACATTTCTGTCACTAGTAAGAGCAGGGCTTATTCTCTTTTTGTCTCTCTTATTCTATCTGGATGTTCTTTAAAGGGGAAGTGTGTCATTTTTGCATCACCAAACTGAATTCTAAATACTGTTTTCAAACAGGCTTGTGGTTTTCTCTGCATGCTAAACTGGGATATTAGAAAGTATTTTGATGTTGAAAAAAGTCACACACTTCGTCTTTAAGTTTCTCAGTCACCTTTATTTGCTCACCTCTGTCCCACTTTCTCCTTCATTTCCTCCCCAGCGGGGTAGGGTGTTAGCTTTCCTTACTGTAGTGCATTGACTGCATCACTCCACCTGTTGTTCAGGGACATCTGTGTGCTGTGACTCATGTGCTGCTGAGACTGAGCTCAGTGATGTGAGCAGGTGTCTGTGCTCGACCGCAGTGTGTCCTGCCCTTTACTGCAATACGTATTTTAGATATTCTAGACTTCTTAAATGGGTCATATGATGCTATTTTAAAGATCATTATTTTGTGTATTTGGTGTAACAGAATATGTTGACATGCTTTAATGTTAAAAAAAACTCATTATTTTTCAAATACTGTACATTATTGTAGGTATTGTATTGTATGCCCCACCTCTCTCAAATGCGTCGTTTTCAACAAAGCCCCCTCCTTTGACAAGCGCAGTCTGCTCTGATTGGCCAGCTGACCCAGAGCATTGTGATTGGCCGAACACAGCAAGCACTCGTCGGAAATGTAACGCCCCTTACCATAATCGC
>NW_015659401.1:446949-455860 GCF_001515625.1 Sinocyclocheilus rhinocerous
CCAGATAGTGACGTAGGTTATGTGGGGCGTGTTAGAACGAGCCGTTTTAGGTAGGCGTGGTTGACTCTTAACTTTTATAAAGAATATCTCTTTGGATTTGAGACTTTAGTCTTTGCAACTTTACAGATCTTCTTTATGCACCAAGAGCTTGTAACACTTCAAAGAGAAAGGAAAACTTGAAATCGCATCATATGACCCCTTTAAGTCACTGCATGTATGTCATGGCACTCTGTGGTCTCTTTTCTCACATACAAAAAAAAAATTAATTTTATATATATATATATAATGTATACTAATCAGTATAATGTACATTCAGCTAGTCATTATCATAAAATAAACACCTTTAGGATGGTCACCCTGTAGGTGTTTATTTTGCGATAATGGCTGTCTTGAGTGTATATTATTGCTCACATATTTTTTATATTTTAGTTATAATCCACACATTTTTATGAAAAAAACAAACAAAAAAAATGTTCAAAATGTTTTAACTAAAAAAAAAAGTTCCCTTTGACTTAAGGTAGGCTTATTTTATTTTATAAAAAATTTTTTTTATATAATATTCATAGTAGTAAGTTTATTTTTTATATTAAAAATATATATTATCTTGTATTAATCTTTTTATAATTTTTTGAAAAAAAATTCTAAAAATTTTATTTGATGTAAATCTCTGTGTCACACGTTTGTTTTTTATGCTAAGATACTTGCATTTCAATTTGACATAAATGCATTGTTAATCCAGGTGATAGGATGCACCTTTTTTCTAACAGACACTGCTGTTTTCCTCCTTGTATCTCTTTTATCTGTCATTGTGGTGGCTGTATGTAAAGTGATTGAAATGTTCATTCCATGCAGTTTGTTTCAAAACAATATTTGAAAATTCATATTGATTGGTAAATTTCTAAGTTTAATTGTTTTGCTACACCAGCCTCTACTACACCTCTAGTACCTTAGACCTTCACCAAAAACAAAATATGTATTTGGTGACATCATATTCAGCCTTCATATTCCATATTATATCTTTTCCTCTTATCTTCTCTTGCATGTTAATAAGTTTAAGGTAAATTTAGAAAGATATCAGACACAATCCACTCCAGCATCTCATCTCATTTTCACTTTATTTATTTATTTATTTATTTATTTTTATTTTTTTTGAGTGGTTCTTTCTCCTCTTACCTGGAATTGAATAATATCTATCTGCATATCTGTTTTTGATGTCAGCATCTATGTAATCAGACTCTCCTCAAACCTGTGACTCAACTTTGCTCAAGCTGGCTTTAAATAACAGACGACCTCTCGTTTGCCTTCTCTCTGAAGTTATTTTAGTTATTTAGGTTATACAGAGCAGTAACACACGTTGAGTGCATTGGAACTGAAGTAAAGAACATAAAACTGCAAACAAATGAAATAAGTAAATGCTCAAGGAGCTCCACACCTTTGTTGCAGAAACAGATGTAAGGTAATTACGTGTTTGTGGGATAATTTATTATTTACCAACCATTTGTCCTGGACCTGGTGCTATGTCTTTAAAATATTATGTTCAGCAATTTTAACCCCACCTGTTGGCCTGTGTTTGTATTGTAGTGATTAATTATGTTAAAGAACCCCAAGCAGGTGTATCTGCTTGAACAGCTCTGCAATTTATTCATGTTTTTACAGAAGGTTTTTGGTTGTTTCTGAAATCATAGTTGTCCCTAAATTGTACAAATTGTAATTTTTGTTTTGTAGAATTTTACAGATTTAATACAAATAAATAAATAAACATATATATGGAATACTCAGCTGCTGATGCGTCTTCTAATGAAATGGTCTTCTTAGCAAATGCAAAATCCTCTCTGCTTTGTAAATGTCCGGCTAAACCAGCACTAAGTGTCACGTGCTCTGAATGTGCTATGTTCAGTTTCGCGCTTGTGTTTTAATCTGTCTTGTTTGCGATCATCGCTTGCCTGTGGTTTCCTCTCCTGTTCCACGGATTAGAGAAGTGTTCCTCTTTTCTTCACGCATTCACCTGTCGCCAGTTTCCTCTTCTCATCGGCTCTCTGTCGAGATGATACCCTGGCCCCGCCCTCAACAGAAAATGACCCCTCCCCCTTTTACTCTGTCAACAGAAGAGTGGTTTATTGTTGCCAGCTTCGGCATCCTCTCTGCTCTCACACTTTGCTACATGATCATCAGAGCCACTGCCAGCAGCCCCACATATGAGTGAGTATTGTAGATCAAGATTTTCAGAATGTCATAGCATCACTAAATACATTAACAGTGAGTTAGTACCTACTTCACAGGATGATTTGTCACATTAGTGTACTACTACATTAATGTACTACTTTTCTACAAGTAAATATAAAATGTCAGTATTATGTAGCTGTAAGGGCTGTAATATGAATCTTTAAATGAGTTTGATCAAACAATTATTATGTTTATTTAGATACATTTTATATTTAAACAAACTAGTGTTACTTCAGTGTCATTGAGATATTATTACAGTTTGAATTTGTATTTTTATATTTTCCATTTTAATTTTGATTTTAGTAAAAAAAAAAAAACAATACTACAAAAAAAAAGGAATGCGTGTCCACAACTAAATAACTTCTGTACGAGTTTTCTATTATTACCATGTACCTCAAATCAGTGCTTGTTAAATGTTTTTCATTTTCTATTTTTTATGTCTTTTACAGACTGAAGTTGGAATGAAGATTTTTTTTTTCTTTTGTGGTGTCCTGATTTCTAAAACAGAAATGCATCCTGAAAAACGAAGTTGCCGATTGCACTTCAAGCCCGTTTCTTGCACATGCATTGGTAGTGTTAATAGAGCTAACTTCCAACTCTGTAGACATGAGCACATTCAGAGCTTTTCACTGGGTGATACTGCTAATGAACTTCTTGTTTTACTCAATTGCTGTAATTAATAAGCCCTTTTTTGTTTTCATTTTAAATGAATAGTGTTCGCATATGTTAAATGTCTTTCAAATTTGTATTTTTTTTATCCTTGATTGTCATGTTAATAACATTTTTAAAGACATTTGTGTGTGTATTAAAATTGCTTTGTGCAAAAATCTTGGTTGAGCTTTTTAGTTGTTACTAGTACTTGTTGTATTCCCTGATACTCTTTTGATGATTTCTGTCTCTCTCAGTTTACCATGGTGAGACTCCTGAATCTAATTTTTACATTCAGACCAGGAACCTCCATCATGTCACATGTCTACTAGACAATATTGATTTACTGTGGCATATAATAGCTCTACAGTTGAATTCAGTAGTTCCTTACAGTAAGTCAAGCCAAGAGCACTAAAAATACTGTAACACATCTATGAGGCCAGATTGTGTTTTGTATCAGCCTAACATTTAATGCATTGTATAACTTAAGGTCAGAGCCATTCGGCTCCAGCTGAATTTAGTTGGAAACGTAAAAAAAAAAAAAAAACTTGAACAAGCTAATGACGGATTACTTGATGGGGTGAAGCATATTTTGCTGTACTGTAGTATAATATACATTATTAAGCTGCTGTCTTTGAGTCTATAGTCATATGATTACAAGTTAGCACAGCATTTTTAGGATAAAATATCCAGCATATTTAAGTACATCAATATAATAAAATAATTATTTATTTTATTTTACATAATAATTTTTTTTTATTAATTTCATTATTTTATGTATCTATTTACCCACCTGCGGGTAAAATCTGCTTAAACATTGTCTTGTGTTGAAAATCCTTTACCTAATTTGGTTGTATCTTTTAAAAATGGTTGGTAAATGTCATTATGCTATATTATCACCAAATCTTGGATTCAACTTGTTTTCTTTCAATTAGCACAGGTTTTATATTTATTTTTTATTTTTTTTGGAATTGATTAGCCATAGGCCTCACTGATCTGTGCTTACGAACCTTAGTTTTTGAGTGAAAAAATAAAAAGCATTATTTAAGGCTAATTTTGGAGAAGTTTGTAAGCAATGTTTGTAGGCAGTCATTTTTGGCCAGGAGCACCACAAGTGTAACAAGGCGGGGGTAAAAAGTAAAGAAATAATCAAAAGTTTTTGGGAAGTTGTACCGTGTGTGAGCAAAGTCAGTATGTTTTAGTCCAATGCATTTAATTAGCATTTTCGAGTAAATGAAACTGGTAAAAATGACAACATTAGAGTTAAATAAAGGAGCTGTATATTCACAAATCACCCAAACACCTCCATAAAAAAAATCAGATTTCCGTTGAGAAGCTTGATGGTAATTAATTGGTCTGGTGTCAAGGACATAATAAGTGTTGATTACACGTAAACGACTGACATTGATTTTGTGCTGAGATGAAATGTCAGATTTGAGCACAACCTTTATGGAGGAGGTAAATAAGTCTTTTCAGTCAGCAGGATTGCTTAAATACTTTATTAACATTCAAAAGAATCATTCTTTCTTTCATCTTTCTCGTTTTCTTTCTGTCCCCCTGTTGTACACAAAAACTGAGCATTATCACACATGTACAAATGGCTTTTATGTCTTGATCTAACCCCATCATTTTTGTTGTTCGTCTGTTTTCAGGTGGTCATTTCTTCAACCGTAATTCTGTGTCTCCGCGCAGCATAGTCTGTGAGATGGAGCTTCCAGACATCCAGGCGTCGCTGGACATGTACGACGACAACAAGTCCTGAGGACACGCACCTCCTCCACCTCAAGCCCATTACTCCATCATCCTCTCCCCGACCCCAGACTGTGGGGAACAACCTTTATGAGTGTGAAATGGAGTATTGACAGTGAGCACACTGACTCTGGCGATAAACTCTACCACTGTAGAATGATCGGTCGCCTCAAGTGGACGTGATTGGACTATTGCACCATCATCAGCCTCCTTACACTTTTAAACTTATGTTTTCTCTTACTTTTTGAAAGACTATCTTTTCACAGATGGCTGTGGGAAGTTCCTCTTAGTTCGTTTCTCTGGTATCCTTGGTTAGCCACACATGTTGTGTCATCTGTTGTCTCATGTATGTAATTTGCTGACCGGTTCCCATGCTTAATATTGTTCCAGATGGGGAAAACTCTCTCGTGGACGGTCGTAAAAGCAGGATTGGAAACTGAGCCTTTATAGAAGAGCTGTCTGCTTTGTATCTCTGCCTTTGTAGCTAAACAAGATGCAAACGAACTCGTCCTTCATATGCTGTAATGCTGCAGCTTCACGTTTAGTGCTGGCCCATTAGCACTCGAAAATCCTTGACAAATCACCGGTACTTCCTGGTAGAAATCTACAGTATTTCTCTGTACATAGAAAGGAAATGTTTTAAACATGTATTCAAAGGAAATCCTATGGAGTCCCTGCAGCGAATACTAATCAGTTCCAAGAAAAGGGACCTAATATATATATATATATATATAATTCATATATATATCTCTCTCTCAAGTGGCCTCTTAGCACAGTTCGTCTTTCCTGGATCTTGTCCGTGCACAATAGTGTGTCTCTTTTGTGTTCTCGTTTTTGTAACCAGTTTTTGGGGGATGGCATTGTGACCATACTGGCCTGCACTCGGAGATCTTTGTGCTGATTCTGCATCAGTTTTGTTTTATGTCATATGTAGTTGCAGTCAGGACAGGGCAGAGCTCTACTCTGAGACACTCAGTGAATAAAGGCTCTGCTTTATGTGTGTCATGATATGGGCTACCTATGTTACATACTGCCTCAGCATTAAACTTGTCATAATTGCCTATACTGCTTTCTTTGGGTGAGGTTTAAAATTAACACAAATAACACAAATCAGTGTTACATTATTACTATTTATGTACTATTATAGTAATTACTATTTTGAATGAGCTTTTATTTTTATATTTGCAGTTTTAATTTTAGTTTCAGCTTTAGTAAATTTGTTTTTGTCAGATTTTTAAAAATGTTTTATTTTTAAAAAAATGTTAATGTCTCTCTATAGCTTTATTTATATTTATTTTTAGTACATCAACTTAAATGTATTTTATATCAGTTACTTTCCAAAGCAACATTTTCATTTAAATTTGTAATATTTATTTAAATTGTGATCTAATATTTAATTCAATACATGAAAAGGTAGCTTTATTTTTAGATAACAATAACAACGCTGACATGGACTGATGAATAAAAAAGCTTTATTGGGGCTATTTGAGCTCAAGTCTGGGGTGTGTGTCCAGTGGCACCGGCTACTATAGAGTACAAAGGAGTAAACTTGTTCCACCCCAAACAAAAGGTAAAGAAGAGCAAAAAGATTTTTTATTTAGGAAAAGGTATGATTAAATATGATTAAGTACTGATTTAAATATTTTTGTTATATTTAATAATATTATATGTATTATTATCTGAACTTTTTCCCACTCATGCAAATGCTTTTTTTCTTACTATGTGTAATAGATAGGTTTGCACTGCATTTCTTCTTGCTCTTTTGTGTAGTGTGGAGGATGCTGGGCCTTCAGTGTGGTGGAGGCCATTGGAACGGTATCTGCGAAAGATGGTGGAAAACTGCAGCAGCTCAGTGTGCAGCAGGTTTTATAGACTGTTCTTATGAAAACGAGGGCTGCAATGGCGGATCTACTGTTGGAGCTCTGGATTGGCTCGCACAGGTGCTGTCATCTTCTTTCTCTTTTTCTCGTGACGATATAACTAATAATTGTAATAATATCTCACAATATTACTGTTTTTACTGCAATTTTGATTCAATAAATCTTACTGTCCCCAAACTTTTGAACGGTTGTGCAACAGAGTTTGTACAGGTTGTTATTTTCCTATTATCATTATTTTCATATTCCCTAAATCTTGCAAACAATTTTACATCTGATTAAAAGCAGTAATTAAGCTGGTCAGATCACATTCTAAGCTTTTAAATGACACCTGTTTTTTGGAACACACTTTTTAATCAGTATTTTAATAAGGGTTTTAATTAATTAGCTAGCTGCACCAGTTCTGAGAGACTTGAAACTTAAAGTGAAGTTGTCTGCACAAGCCACAACAAGCTGCTGATTAAAGGTGTATGTCATCCCAGAAATTCCATAATTGGCACATTCTAATATTCTGTTTTATATATCTTTTTTATTTCAGACTAAACTAAAGTTAGTAAATGAGGCGGAGTATCCCTTCAAAGACGAGGCTGGGATCTGCCAGTACTTTCCTCAGTCTCACGCTGGAGTGGCAGTGAAGAATTACTCCGCTTATGACTTCAGGTAATGGAGGTAGCATGCAGATGGCTTGAGCTTTACATCAACAGTCTGCTGTGCCGTTGCATTAAGTGCAGTGTAGACCTCATGTACTATTCAAATTCAAGGTTGAAGTTTGTCAGGATGTATTTGTCAGCATTTTATGTTTACTCAACTCTGTTTGCAACTCAGGGTCAGGTGCTGAACGGCCACTGACTGTACACTCACAAAGCTCACGTACCACTGGTCAAATACCAAATGCACTTCTCACCTGTGTTTCGTTGTCTTACATTTGTGCCAAATGTCACTCTGTGTCTCACATAGTGTTCTTATTGAGATGAGACAAGATTTCTGTCTTAACCAACTGGGACAAAGACAAAATATGTTGTTGTAGTGGTCAGGAAGAGGTGATGATGAGTGTGCTGGTGGAGTCGGGGTCTCTTGTTGTCATCGTGGATGCCATCAGCTGGCAGGATTACCTGGGCGGCATCATACAGCACCACTGCTCCAGCCACAACACCAACCATGCCATACTGATCACCGGTTGTGATACCACAGGTACACACACAGACACGGGCGATTAAACACTCTTTACTTGTGCCTCAGAGCATATAAAGGTTCAAAGCGCTGGCCTTCACGGATTACGTCCTGTCAAGGGCACAAAATTGAGCCGACACTGGCAAACACTGGCTGTGCGCCAACATCCCAGAAAACAGCCTGATGCATCTGCACTATAATCAGCAAGCTGTCCACAGCGTTTATCCTCTCCGATGATTTGTTTTCTCTTGTTTGTTTACTAGTTTGAATTAAGTACTTTCAGTGTAAAGTAGAGAAATTGATGCTCAGTTTCATGCCAAAACTGTTATTGCAAGCATTATTAATCATTTCATGCCATTATAAGTGTACACTATGTAGTGCGACTTGCTATTAATCATTTCCCATCTGGGGTATATTTTCAATATGTCTTCATATTTATCACAAGGGAAGTGCCATATTGGATAGTACACAATTCATGGGGGACCTCATGGGGTGACAATAGATATGCTTACATAAAAATAGGGAACGACATGTGTGGTAAGTTTATGTAGTGACCCACTACTAATGCTTTTTTACCTTGTTAACAGTCACAGTTTCACAGACAAGTGATACACAATGCATTCTGCTGCTGTGAGGCATTGTGTGCATTCATAAATATTCATGAAATGCTTGGATGTTGGCATACACTCAATACTGTTTGCAATGTGAAAATCGAATCATAAATGCCTAGTTGATCATGTTTGAATTCATATCAGATCATTTGGAAGTGATGTAGTGAGGTGATTGTGAGGTTGTGATCTTGTTTGTCAGTTGCTTTGGATGACTTTACGCAATGTCAGATGACAATCAACAGCCAGTTTTTCTTTTCCCAGGAATTGTGGACAATGTTGCTGCTGTTTTTGTGTAATTGTCGATAATCTTTGTACTTCCGTGAAAAGGTTGTGGCAGATCGACATTTTAAAATATCACCCTAAGGATGGAAATCCTCCAGTATTGCTGATGAGAATTGTACAAATTCTCATGGGGATGCGGATAACAAATCCTGTTGCCTCTCGATTGCGAAGGAAGTACGCTGCTATTTGAGCTAATACACCACATTCCTAATCCCAGCCACTGTAGCCCAAAATAATCAGTCAGAGCCGGATTTCATTTGAGTTATGCAACACACACCAGCTAGATTCGTCAATAAGAATGTTTTGATCTTCAGAAAACACTTTTAGTATATATATATATATATATATATA
>NW_015659401.1:457102-498954 GCF_001515625.1 Sinocyclocheilus rhinocerous
TATATATATATATAGTGCACAACTGAAGACTTATTGTATTGTGACATTGCACTGATATAGGACACACAAGTGAACTCATCTGCAAAAATGTGAAAATATTATTATATGTAAATACTAATTACAGCCTTAAAGAGTTTTGAAAGAAAAAGTGCTTATTACTACAGTATGTGCCAGATATTTAGAATTATCTGCTTTTAGAAACACTTGTAACTACAAAGCTTACTTTTATTCTGTTTCACAGTTTTGCATTTGCTATTACATTTGAAGAATAATCTGAAATGTTTACTGATAGTATATAAACTCTATTCTATCCAAGTTTACATCTGGACCAAAAATGTGGTCTGTTTTTTTCCCCCCAAATAAACAAGAAGTTTCTCTATATCTGTATTTGTGTATATTGTATTTACAAAATAGAAACCGGTTATAATATTACATTATATTGACAGTATATACACAAGTGCATCAACAGTTTCACTGATGTAGATATTTTGTTGACGCTGTTGTTAAATTAACTTAACATCTGTAAAATCAGCACAGCTTTGTAGCGTCTCATTCTGCCATTTAAAAAGTTTTTGGTGACAAATCTTGGGGATGGTAGACTTTTCTTCTTCTTCTGTACTCTGTCCATCCTTTTCTCATCCCTGCATCTGTTTAGTCAGAGTCATCGCTGCTGCTGCAGTAGGAGCTGTCGCAGCATTCGGCCATGTACAGGAAGGTGTGCTCACTCGGGTCCAGCTTGGGGACCCACTCCCTCGGAACCAGGAAGGTGGCCAGGTTAAACAGATCCACAAACACCTTGTAGCGATCACTGGTAAAACATTCATAAGGCTTATCAATGCATTCTGTTCTTGTTTCATCTCATTTTTCAGCATTGTGTTTCACATGGATAATTCCAACAGATGCAGAGTGTTTCATCTGGAGACTGGATTTGTCCCAGATTATTTGGCCTACCTGACAGTGGAGCGCAGGTAATGATAGCCTGATGAGCCACCTGTGCCGTCTTTACTGCCAATCATTCTGTGCACCATACACACATGGTTGTCTAGGGGAAAATTCCAGTATAAATTATGCAGGAAGTAAAATAAAATAGTTATTGATATGCAAAAGAAAATATTTTGTTCTCTTTTATTCAGGGTTGACACTCCTAATAGGCTTTGCCCTACAGGTTTATTTGCTGTTCTGATGCTTTATGCTTTCAGTGATATCACATACATCTCCATTTTGTCATGAGGGTGTCGATGTCCATCAGAGATGTCAGGAGCTGGAAAGGAACCTGAAATCGAGGCTCCTCCCTGAGAGCAGATGGCGATAAGTTACAAATGAGTTAAAAAGAAATTAGATTTTTTTTTTCATCAAGCTATAAAAAAAAAACATTTTTTAGCAAATGTACAGGGGTGTTCCTTTGAGTATCATGTAAATACTGTATGTATGAATATGTCCAGTATTATTCAGTACCATGACATACATATCAAGAAGTCCTATGATATTACATCTGATACCGCATCTCATTTTGAAAGATTATTGATAAATATTAAGGTAATTTTTCATAGTAACTTTCAGGCGTAACAGTTGAATTTAACTCGTTGGGTTTTAAATAGGTAAGTTTACAATAAGGTGGCATGTTAACATTAGTTTACATTTATTTATCTTGGTTAATGCTAATTTTTATATATAGAATGATTTCATGTAACACTGAAGTTGGAGTAATGACTGCTGAAAATTCAGCTTTTCCATCACAGGAATGTATTCAATATATTACAAATGTAGTAAAATATTAAACAGTTATTTAAAATTTTAATAATATTTCACAATATTACTGTTTTTTTTTTTTTTACTGTATTTTTGATTAAATGCAGCCTTGGTGAGAGGTGGTAGAACAGCATCTCTTTACTGATTTTGTGATTAAATTAGCAGGTCATCTTGCAGATAGATTTACCTATAGAAGTAGATCATCAGGGCTCCTTGCAGTGCTTTATAGGACAGCCTCCTCTGACCTGCATAGACAGAAGCAGATATTCAGATGTTATAGCTAGTGGATGTGTCACTTGACATTGTGTCTCTGCAGCGCCTCGAGAGGTTTTCTGACCTGTGCTTACTAAGTGATCGTGTCTTTTCTCATCAAAGAGCGATAAGAAAATGTCTCTCTGCTTAATGAGCTCGGCCATCATCTCCTCTTTCATTTCCGAGGCTGGTTTTTGCTATTAAGAGGAAACGAGAGTTGTCACTTACGACTTAGATCTGAGAATTGCACAGAATTACCCAGGGATCCTCCACGTACCTCTATTTTTTCCTTTTCTCTCCTGAGCCCGCCGAGAATATTGGTTTCCAGTTTCCCCCAAAAATTGAAGCCGTCTTCCTCCAAGCCAGGCGTTCTCTCCAGCCATTGCTGAAAAGTATTGATTGCTTATGAGAATTGTTAATCAGCAGGTTGCTGTCCGCTAGATTAATCCTGACTTGATATATAAATTGGCCACGTAACCTATTCCTCTCTGAATACCAATAACCTGCAGTGAAGTCCAGTAAGTTATGGTTCATTGATTAATCCACTATTCATGACTTCACAGCTAATATTTCATCTTATAATGTCATTTCCCTCAGGTTTACCTCCACTAACTGCAGCAGTGTGGGCTCCTGCTCTGAGTGGAGGAGCAGCTCACTTTCCTGGTCACGGAAATTGTCCCGGTAATGCCTTCTGTTGTAGGGGACCCTCTGGTTGTGCTGGACCCCAATCTTATTTTCCAACAGTCGAAACTGCAGACTCTGGAAGCCTGAAGCAGATGAGAGATATTCCCTGTGCACAAAAAAAAACACAGATCAATTGAGCTAAATACAATTATGCTAAACACTGCCATTGATTTTGATTTAACAAATTAGTGCCACCCAGTGCTTATTTACTGAGTTAGCTGTCTCCCGTCTCTTGAGTGTTAGCACATTTCCAACAGCAAGTCTGCCCAAACAATGCTGTTATCCATGAAATGTAATACTTGTTTTCAGTAATTGTTTGGCAGTGAGTCTTTTTTTTTTAAACAGTATTAGTAATAAAAATAATGATAATTATATACAACTTACCTGAAGTCATAGAAGTCTAAGGCAGTCATGGTTTCCAGAACAGCAAACTGGTCAAGCAATAGTCTGAATATCATCACAATCCTGTGGATGCGAGTGTTGACTTTGAGCATGTTTCGCTCGTCACGTACCTGAAAAAATATGCAGTACATTTAGATTCATTTTCAGCAGACTTTATACTGACACATGGCATTTAACTAGAGAAGTATCTTAAACTAGACTGAAGGTGGCAGCCTCATGCTGCAGTGCACATCCTTTCTTTGAACTGAACTCTACATCATAAAACTGAAGGTTCGGGCTGTTCGTCATTGTCCTAAAGGCCCCCAAACAATGAATGAACTGAATTTTGATTAGGTCTTGAAGCATGCATATATGTGGCACTTTGACAAGAATCCCAAATATCCTTATATGTGAAGTAATATAAAAAAATCATTATTTTTAAATATATTAATAATTTTATGCAACAATGACAAAATAATGACATTTATAATGTTAAAAAGATTTTTAATTCAAATAATTGCTGTTCTTTTGAACTTTCTATTCATCAAAGAATCTTGAAAAAAAATTTATCAGTTTCCACAGTAATATTAAACAGCCCAACCGTTTTCACTGTTGATAATAATAAAAAGAAATGTTGAGCATCAAATTGGCATATTACAATGATTAACACTGAAGACTGGAATAATGACTGCTGAAAATTCAGTTTTGCCATCACAGGAATAAATTGCAATTTAAAATGTATTAAAATAGAAAAAAAAAGTTGTTATACATTTTTAATGATATTTCAGAATATTACAGCTTTAGCGAATGTAAGAGACTAAAAAAAAAAAAAAGCATAAAAACAATCTTACAAAACCCCAAACTTTTAAATTGTAATGCAGAATAGCACAAAATATCAGATAATAACATTAAAATTATTGCCCTATTTCTGTCTGAGCTATTGAGCTGAGTTGGTGTTTTATTTACAGATATTTATGAAAATCATTCATCATCTCTTGCTAATCTCTTCTTTGTGCCCTGTCAGCTTGAACCTTCATTAGATGTAATATCAAAAATGGCCCTTAACAAATGTTTAATAGGTGACTTATTAAGTGTTAATTTTATTAAATTGATTAATAGCAGATCCAATCAAGTGGGAGAAAAAAGGAGCTAAACCTGAATAGGTGACTTATTAAATGTTAATCTTATTACATTGATTAAAAGCAGATCCAATCAAGTGCCAGAAAAAAGGAGCTAAATCAGATCACTAACTGTTCGTAACCCAGTAACACAAATCTTCATGTTTGAGGATACTCACATGTCCACTGATGAAGATTTCTCTCACCGAGTCCAGCTCCCACAGAACTTGTTTAAACCACAGTTCATATGCTGCAATACAAGGAATGAGTTAATCATTTCTTCAGGTTACATGTGAAAAGTCATTACATTTGAGGTGCAGTGCCATTGAACTCCAAGGTTATGGAAGTCATTAGATTTCAGCATGTATTTATTTATGTATTATGTGCATATGGATTATTACTGGTGTGGTAGATGCTTGATTGTTGATGTTGTTAAGTTGTTGTTATCAGATACAGAACATGGGTTACATTCAGCATTATGTTGTTAATTTTTTGAGTTAGTCTTGCCTATTTTTGGCTGCAGTGAAACTTGTCAACTTTGTGTTATAAACGGAGAAATGGGCGTTTTTGTTTTTTCCCCTGACGTGTTTTGGGAGCATTCATTGGAGAGAGGCTAAGACTGATTTGCCCAAAGGCTGTTTAGCATTTGTTTGTCTCACCTTGATGTGTGACGATGAACAGATGTTCATCATGGATCTTGTTTCCCTTCAGCTCACTTTGAAGCACCTGAGATGTCACTATTTTATCCAGCTGGGGATGAGAGAACATTTTTGTTTCATGGAAAGCAAGCCAAAAAATTCTGAAATAACCAAACTAATTGTGTCTATTAAAATAGAACATAAAAAACGAACTAGTTCACAGTTTGCCATTAAAATCTGAAATGCACACAGCACATGCATTTTCCAGTGTTAATTTGGCAACTAAGGAAGAATCACATGGTGTTCTGGACATACATAGCATTATAATAAACTTTAGATTCGAGGGCTGCTCACGAATTAATCATGAACTATTTTAGGAGAAGCTATGCTTTATGCTTATTAAAATATATAAAACAAATCATAAGCATGAGCTAATGAGTAGTTTACCTGCAGATAGTCACCATAAATAAGACCTCCTTTACTGGCCTTGTTAATTCCAGTCTGAGAATCATCATTCTCATCTTCTTTCTGATGCTGCTTACTGCTTGACCTGCATTTTCATCAAACGCATCAACAAGAAACATTTGTGTATTCAATGTAGTTTTGTCTTCCAACTGGTTTCAGATATGACAGAGATATAATCCGCTCCATTTTAATTAAGGGGAAATGCGGCTTTGAAATGAGCAGTAAATGATCTCAAATATCGAAAAATGTTGAAAGCTGAATATACATACACAAATTTCCTCTGAAAATATGGGCATCCACTCATGGCTGAAATGTTAATATGAGACAAGCCGGATTGTTTTCTTTCCCTCCACTTCAAAAAGGCAGTTCTCAAGGATGTTCAGACGTTTTATAACGTTTTCCCCCATGCTGACTGACCAATCGCCTCTAGATCCATCATCCCACCTCCCTTCTGTCCGTGTTCACCCCCGTGGACACGTTGTACTTTGTCTTTTTCTTATCTTCGATGAAATCGAACTGATACAGGTGAATTGAAACAGAACTTTGACTTAACATTATGAGCAGGGCGTTTGTAGATAAATTGAACGCAGTGGCGCCTGCAGGTGTACGGCTGTACACACTACCATGAGCTCCTTGACTGACCTGAGAAACATTCCGTAACGTTCCCTGGCTCTTCTCCTGGCCAGGGGTCTGAAATGCACGGGGGTAAATTGGACAAAAATGCCCCTGCGCAATTAAAATAAATCTATTACGGCTGTCGCGAAGAAAATGAAAATGAAATGAAAAATGTCAATTGCGGCATTACATTTATTTGCTCAGACTCAGTGTTCATATAGCGTCATATTTCTTTTGACGCGTTTTGTCAGTGCGCATGCGCGCTGACTGGATTATGCACTGCCCAATTATCTCATAATAAACAACAAAGTGCACATGTACGATGTAAGTAAGAGATCAATGTCACAGCGTAGACAGCTTCATTGATTATAACAGCAGGTTTGTGTGTGTGTTTCGAGAATGCTTAAACCGTCCGTCATAATGTTTTTTAATGTAAAAGTTATTTGCTCGCTTTATGTATTGGCCTGTAACTTATTCGATGTTTGAATAACATCAATTATTTTATGATATTCTCCTTAATTTCTATGTAGTCATGCTTTTTTTTCCTTAAGTTTGCTGCTCTAAATTTGGTTCAGTTGCATAAAATGACAATGTTTGACATTTGATTATGTCAGTGACTTGTTAAACAAACCTTACACAGTTTTTAACAGACTGCATGTGCAAAAATACATTTCAGCTACTTGCTTACACTGTCCATTGTGCTTCTGTGATGGTTTTTTAGGTTTTTGAAGATCAGTATCCATGTGCAGTGGTTGCAGAAAGAAAGTTTTGAACAATGCTAGTCAACACCAATGGTGAGTCATGCATCATTTGAATCATTTACATCAACTTAATCATTTTATAGTGGACTCATGTATGCTTGTGTATATATATATATATATGAGAGAACCTGGTATGATTAAACTGTTTATAGAGGCTTTGATGATCTGTCTGTATTATACACGCTTTTCAGCTGAATTGTGGGTAACAGGTGAACTCTGGCTAGACTGAACAGATTGTGAAAGGTTAGAGGGTTTGGAATGAGAGTCTGGGGATCCAATGTGTGTGTCAGAGACAGACAGCAGGCTTGTCTTTGTGTGGTAGTCTCGTGTCCTTGTAAACACACTGCTCGCTCGGGCACCAGCGTTTGCTGATATTGAGCGGCCTGTGACAGGGTTTGGGTGTCACTGTCTTCATACCTTTTGAGAAGAGTTGGCTAATCCGTCAAATCTGCCAGTTGGGGCATAAGCGTCACAAAAACGGCTGTTGGAGACAACACTACACAGAAATGAGTGACCTTCATAAACTAGTTTTTATTTTGGGGAATCAGTAAAAATAAGCAAAAATGCTCCAAATGCAGTAAAATGAGTCAACCCATTAGGAAGTGTGTTTGCAAGGACTTGATTGTGCATAAATGTTGTGTTTGAGGGCAGTGTTAATCAGGAGCCGGGGCAGAACAGTAAAGTGCATCGTGGATTAAACCAGAAAACAGAGACCATGGCTAATACGGGTGATCCAAGGAAGGTTTTTCCTCAGTGCATTTGCATATCATTAGCATGCACTGCACTGAAACAACACAGTGGTGTTTTGGTGGCATCATCAGACCTTGCCTCACTCACTCATGCTTAGTAAATATGATGGCAATTTCCTAAAGGAAGTCCATTGTCTCTTTGAAATCTATATTTATAAATCCACAACTGTTATTATTAAAATCATTTATGCCATTGTGCATTCCATCATACGGGTTTGTGTATGGGGTTTGCTACGTGTCTCTAGCTTTCCAGCAGAATATTGCAGTCGTGGGATCCGCAGAAAGCTCCAGGCCAAAAAGGGCCTTTACGTAACGCCTCACTTTAAAGTACAGCCATGTTATGTGATCTCATGTTCTACTTTACTCTCTTGATATAGAATTGATCAAGTTCCTGCTGCGCTTTTATGTATGGTTACAGGGTGTCTACAGATATGAACAAGTTCACTTTAAGACTTTTTAATACCACCTTATGTGAAATTTAAGACCACACTTGTGATGGAAATATACATTATATTACATACGCATATGTAATATTTAATGTGTTTAATGTAAAAAGAAACAAAATATAATCGCTGTCAAAAATGCTATTTATTATTACGATATACAGTGAACTTTTCATATCAACAGACAATATCCCATACAAAATATCCCCACAAAAGCACAGCATCACCAAGATTTTTGGTGGTGTAAACGATTTATTCAGAAGCAGTATTTTCATCACTGTTCTATCAGCTTTTACATACTTAAATCTGCATGTTTTTAATATTTACGCCAGGATGTTGTTTACCCTTTACAAAGGCCAATATTTTTTAACCTTATTAAATATATGTGTCATCTTTCATGTCAAATTCTTACAATTGATCAAGAAATTAAATATACACTATAGCTGTTACCAATCAAATTAAAGAATTTACACTGCAAAATTACAATAATGTTATGAGATTGTTTTAAATAACATTTTGAATATGTGACCTGTGCTGGCAAAATGTCACATTTAGCATTTTTTCAAAAATGAGTTATTTTCATTTTCACATTCTCCATTAAAAGGCCTTCAGAGTGATGTATGATGTGTTGGAATCGGCCGAGAAATGACTGAGCTACACCTGTTTGAAGTCGACAGAGTCCGCAAAGTCAATTTTGAGAAAAATCGAGTTAAAGGTTTCTGAAGGTTCCAAAGCAGAATCACCTGCAGCGTTTCATCTTTTCCTCCATTTCTAATCTTAATTTCTATATTAATAGTCACAATATAGCTATTTTTAATTTTATCTTTGTTATTATAAATAAGAATAGATGCAAAAATTAGAACAAATATAAAAAACAAATAGTGCATTACCTTTTTCATTTTACATCTAAACAAAAAGCATTCAAGAAAAACAAAATAATCAAATGTAAAAATCCCTTTAGTGTGTTCATTACAAATACATTTATTATTAAAACTACAAAAGCAGTTCAATCAAGAGCATGCGAGTGATTCTTTTATTGTTAGAATAACATTAATGAGGCAGCCTATATTAAGACCTACTGTAATGCACGGATCTAATATATATAATAATAATATCTATATATAATATCTATAGTCTTAAGTCGCTGGGGTATATTTGTAGCAATAGCCAAAAATACATTGTATGGGTCAAAATAGATTTTCCTCAGATTCCAGATTTTCAAATAGTTGTATCTCTGCCAAATATTATCATGTCCTAACAAACCATACATCAGTGGAAAGCTTATTATTCAGCTTTCAGATGATGTATAAATTTCGAAATAATTGTGGGCTTGTGGTCCAGGGTCACATATAATGTTACACATCAGATGTTTTTCCCCCAACAGTTCCCCGAACGTTCACTGAAGACATAACAGATTATGTTTGCGTGAATACTTAAATACTGTAATTCTGTGTATATGTATATTAAACATCTAAAATTATTATTCGGAGCATTGGGATCGCTAGACGAGGGCTTAAAGATCTAATTTTTGTGAAAACCTCAAAATCAACTAATCAACATTTTTCACTTTTTTGCCTGTTGCTCAAAATTAGCCCGTGCGAATTCCGACTCATTTTGCCAACACGGGTCACTTATACAAATATGATATGTTGGGGAAAAAATGCATAATTTTAAACATGAGACTAAACCGCCAGTAGGTGGCGGTAAGTCACTTATTCCTTCAAAACGCCGAATCATTCAGGAACAAAAACGCAGAGTGTTGCTTTGAGTATGTGCAGTACTGTTCTGATCTTTGTTTGGAACTATTTTCGTGGGTGAAATAGAACAAAACAGTCAATATTGAGTCTAAATTGTAATACTTCTTGTTTGTAGAACGAAAATCAATGTAACATTTGCAATCGTGAAAATATTAAGCAAAATAGCTCCATTGTCATGTTATGTTACTTAACTACATCATTATATAAATAAACTAAACATTTTGAATTTTTACGTCAGTAGGCTATGTTTGTTCTGTGAGAATTTATGTGTGCCGTTACGCTCATTTGATTTGATTTCTCCATGAAAGTCTCTCACAGACACAGGCAGCACGAGCCTCAACAGCGCCTCATTGGTTTCGATGCGTCACTAGTTATTTTTTGTCACTTAAGTTTTAATCAGGCTATTTTTCGTACTAAGCAAACAATCAAGCAACAAAACAAAGCAATATATACAAGTCCTCTGAGCTCATTTTTGCTAGAATTAATAACTGTCGCATGATGTCACCTTTTGTATGAAACAAAACAGAGTCCCCTAGTGCGTGAAATTCCGCGAAAAGGGCAGATTGCTTTACGTTCCGCAGTCAACTGTAGGGGGCTCCAAACTTGAAAAACACACAAAACTACATACAGTTGCTTTAAATGTGTACAGTTTACGTTGGAGCACTTATTATGGTGTTTAGCAAATCTGTCCTGTATAGAAATAATTATATTGCTGTGTCTTGAATGATGCATGATAAATTATGCATTTTGTACTCTTCCATCTAGTGTACGGATTTTAGAAGGCTCTGCTAAGGAAAGCTGTGACAGCTGAAAGCATTAAGCATCCAAAATTCTACACTTTCAGGCTTTTATTTATTTAGTTAGTTAAACAAGTGTGTATTTGAAGTGCACTTTTTATTTATGAAATTTTCAGTATGAACAAACTACTCACAGTATTTATACTACAAAATGGCATAGAATAGTGCTCCAGTACACAAACTGAGACACACCTAATGTTTTCGACATTACATTTGACAATACCCAGTTAAAATGTGGGAAGATCATAATTACGAAGCAGTAACTCTAGAATCGGTGTGATTTGGCAAGTAAACCAACATCACGTATGTAGAAAGAAATGAAGTTTAGCACTAGATATGCAGAGCAAGTCTCTTTACAGGTACAAAGGTCAAAGATAATTCTGCTTGCTTTTTTAAAGCTGAGATTATTGATTTTTTTAGGAATGGTAACTTTTTATTATTGTGCTCAATTTTTCAAAGTTTATATTTTTTTTAGTGCTGTCAAATGCATCCACAATAAATGTTTTTGTTTATATACAGTGGGTACGGAAAGTATTCAGACCCCCTTAAATTTTTCACTCTTTGTTATATTGCAGCCATTTGCTAAAATCATTTAAGTTAGAAATGATAGTTTAAGTTAGAAGTTTTCTGTGTTTAGACAGAAAAACACAGAATTGTTGACATTTTTGCAGATTTATTAAAAAAGAAAAACTGAAATATCACATGGTCCTAAGTATTCAGACCCTTTGCTGTGACACTCATATATTTAACTCAGGTGCTGTCCATTTCTTCTGATCATCCTTGAGATGGTTCTACACCTTCATTTGAGTCCAGCTCTGTTTGATTATACTGATTGGACTTGATTAAGGTGTGTACTGTGTATATTTATTATGTGTATATATAAATACACAAACGTACATGTATATATTTTAAAAAATATTTACATTTATATTATATATAAATATAAATATTTTATAAATAAACAAAACCTTTTTTCTAAAATATATACATGCATGTGTGTGATTTTATATATACATAATAAATACAGTACACACGCATATGTTATGTAAACAAAAACTTTTATTTTGGATGTGATTAATGGCTTGACAGCACTATTTTTTATTTATTTTTTTATATTGTTAACATCTTGTTAACATCTTAAAAAGAAATGTTCTGACGTCTTAACACACATTCCCATAAACCTCATGTATGTATTTACAACCTAAATGAGGAGAGCACTTTTTTCCTGCCTCAATACACCGTCTGTTGCTGTCTGCACATCCAGACACTTCCACTTTGCCCGATCATCAACATTATTAGTCTGAGAGCTTGAATAAATCATGAACATGTGCAGCTGACCAAGTATTATGTTGACTTTAATGATGATATCTGCAAGAAGACACACCCTGTGATATTAGGGAGTGGCGATCATTGTCTGTTAGGATGCACAATGCATCTAATGAGCAGTCTGAATAAGAAAACATACTTGTTTTATGATCTCAGAATTACCAGCAGTTAAATGCTGCAATTACCACATCATGTATCGATATGGTTTTGTGATGTACCCATGTGTTCATAAACCACTTTTAAAGAGTCTGAGCTAGAAGGTTGTTGTAGAAATCACATGATAGTGGTTTACAGGTTTCAGGGACTCAACAAGCACATTTTCAGGCTCTGTGAGCCCGACTTTTCTGCCTTTGATCACTCATTAATTCGATTTTACACAGAGCAATTATAAATTTAAGTTAATATTTAGGGATTACCATTAATCAACCCACTATTGCCAAAGCAGATGAAAGTGAGTTTTACTCATGACTCATGCAGTTTTGCCTTTGATTAAAATTAATTCACATAACCTCTCACATCTAACTTCAGACTGCCACAGTGCAATTCTTAGTTCATCAATATATATATATAGAAACAGCAGTTTAGCGCTAGTGGACAAAAGGGTTTTGCTGTTGTATTGCCAAGACCATGAAACTAGGCTAAAGTGTATCATGTTCTTAATGAACCTGATTTTAATTTATTTTGTGCTCAAAGCAATAAAATCTGTAAAAAAAATTAAAAAAAGTAATTTGATCATTTATTTTCTTTTAAGTACAAACAATTTTCATAAATATTTCCCTTGGGACCTGTAACCAAATGAGCAAATAATTGTTTTTAATTTAAAAAATATGCAGGTAAACACACATTTACATAAATACAGACATTTACATATTTTCTGTGCTGCCATTTTATTCATTATATGTACAGTTTATTCAGTCAATGTATGACGTAAAATGGCTGTAAATCAAAGTGCCAAATGTCATTTATAAAACACTGTTTTTGTAACTAAAAGTAGAATCAGACCTAAATAAAAAAATAACACAATCACCTAAAATCACATTTTAGGGGAGTTTTCATTGCACAACATGATTTTTTTCTTCTTCTATTATGATATTCATGAAATGTACAGGAAAAAGAGACAAATCTGAATAAATATAAAAATATTACAGTGTATAGCTGGCTACAATAAACCACCTGACATCACGTGGTATTTTTGCAGTGGTACAGTGATATGTATATGTAAACTTTTTTCATTTTCCAAAAGGTATGCCATTTTTCTCTTTAGGGACATAATTGAATAGTGCTTGTAAAAATGAATAATAAATAGTTAAATAAAGATATCAACAGCTTCATTAATCTGGCCTGTCTCTTGATGCTGTTAAGTTAATTGTGCTCCACAATTGTAACCTTGTTAAGGCCTTAAATAGGTCTTGAGAATGCACAATGTTTCACAACGCACAGCGTTGTTTTAATGCTCTTTTTCCCCCTATGTAGTTCTCTTCTTATTAGACTAAGAGTAGTAGCGTTTTTACAAACTGAGAAGGTAATAAACGTGTCCGCTTAACTTTTTCTTCAATTACAAATTGCACAGAGTGGCTAATCATGGTCTGTTCACTACCTTTTGCCAATCTCATTTTGTCTGAGGAACTGAATGTTGCTAACGCTGTCGGCTAGCTCAGGATACTGCTCTACCGACAACACATAGTATCCATCGTAGCCTTGCACTCGTCCGCTGCTGAGAAGCTGCCTTCTCTCTCCCTCAGTCCATAGGCGGGATCCTTCCTCTCCGTTTCGGACCCGCTGCTGCTCCTGTGCCCACGAGATGGCGAGAGCCCTCTGTCGGGCCAGCTCTAAAACACGCACTCGTTCCTCATCCAGAGACGCCCCGTAGCGCACGTGCAGGGTGAGAGCCCCCCTCTGAAACTCCACATCTGCGAAGCGCCGGGTGCGGCCACCTAGCACAGCTGTGGACTGCGACACCGTCACGTTCACCGCGTTCTCAAGTTCTTTCTGTCCGCTAGTAAGCCGCAGCGCTGCCAGGTCTGCTTCAGGAGAATTCATTTTAACAAAGAAGTGCGTGTCTCTGCCATCCACAATAAAGTGCAAGTCTTTCAAGTAAAGTGCGCCATTGAGGATGTTGGCAACCTTGACGCAATCCTCATTAGCCAGGCTTAGTGCGCGAGTTATCACGATACCTTTGTAAAGGGCCAGCATGATCCCGCGACCTATCAATGAATCGCTTGAGGCAAACCACAGCCAGGGTTTATCAGCCCTTTGGCTATGGCCGAACTCAACCTGTGGCAGATCCCCAAATGTTAGAAATGCTTCAGCTTGTCGGATGACGTGCTGCTGGACTGCAAAGCTGGCCTACAAAAGAAAATAATAAACATTTTACAGAAACATGTGGTTATAGTTCCATTCCATGTGGTGAAAAAAATTATTCAAAAGGATACTACAAGATCTGAAAAAAATGGAGATAAAATTATTTTTCATTTACATTTATTTCTTGAAAAAAGTATAAAAACAGCTTTTATTATTTTATTATAAATTATTATTATTGTAAAAATCCTGATACTATTATTTGAAGATGTAATGATACAAAAAAACTTACTGCCAGGTTAATATAATATAATATAATTAATATAATAATCCAAAACAAATTCCTAATTCTATTCTAGTATTCTCACTCTGTATTATTATACTCTGTTTTTATTATTATTTTGCATTAGTTTTTATTTTTCATTTTAATTTGAAATAATTAATATAAAGTTTTAGTATTTTTTGTCATAGGTTTTTTATGTCTATATAGGTTTTATTATTTTTTATTTAGGTTTTTTATTTATTTTAGTACATCAAGTTAAACTAAACGAAAATGAGAAATGTTGCCTTGGTAACTAGCTGAAATAAAATAAAATATATTTATATTTTTTTATTTATTATATTTCAGTTAAAATTTACTTTTATTTAAAGTAATGAAGTAATGATTTTTTTAATGGTTTTAGATTTAGTTAACTATAATAACCCTTTATACTAGTACGTAAAGATATTCATCCAAAATAAACTTACTGTCAGGTCATCCCACACTTGACTTTTGGCCAGTTCATAAGAGGCTTGTGTCATCTCAGAAATGGGGATAGGGAAACCAGGGATACTATTATGGAGATGGAATCCAAATGTGACCAGCCAGCTGTTCACATCTGTAGCAAATATCAATGAATAAATAAAAAATTATTTCAGAATTTGCGATTGGGGAAATGTGCAATGTATAGCAGATATATTACTTGCAGAACTAGAATATGCAGATACAGTAGATGCTGTGAATCCATCCCATACCTGTTAAGTAGTCTCTAACTTTCTGCACTTTACTTATTGGGTTGTTGTTTCGGAACATGTAGAGATTGAAAGGGCCTGGGTTCTTGCTGATTTTCTTCCACTGCATGAAGTCAGGTGCAGTCCAGCGACCCGACATGATGTCATAATCCCTCACTCCAAAATGAAGCAGTTTTGTTAGAGGGTCATAAAGTCCTCCATGAAACCCAATCACCAACTGGATGTCAGGATTGGAGTCCGAGCAGACCTCGCCGTAGGCTGTATAATGAACCTGCTTGAGGAGGGTGCCATCACTGGCAAAGACAGCCAGTGGTGTTCCTATGTTATCACAGGCTATGTAGAACTCTGCTCCACTGCTGATCTCCATTGCAAACAAGTGTCCCTGCAGGTCATAGTATAGAGAGGTAATCTGTGAGCTGGAATGGTTGTAGACATGTGTTATCCTGCTTGGGTAGCTCAGGTCAGCATAGAAGAACTGCAGATGTTGTCCCATGCTGGACTTTGTGGAGACTCTTCTTCCCAAACCATCGTAACGGTACTGGACGGACCAGCCGCTGGATTTACTGTAGACATGTTTTAGGTGGCCATTGGAATTGTATTGGAAGATCTCCGAGCCTCTCTGGCGAAGAAACCCATCTTCGTCCAACTCGTACTGGAGATCTCCAAGACGAGTTATACGGTCTCGTAGGTCATAACGGAGGGGCATGATTCGTGCACTGTTTGCTGGACTCAGCAGGTGTATGTTCCCGTTTAAGTCATAGCTGTAGCGCCATGTCATTTTCTCATTAAGGTAGACGGTCTGCAACTGCCCGTCCACGTCATATTCATAACTGTACTTGGTAGCATTAGCAAACGAGCCAATCTTCATCTCCCGCTTGGTTACTCGGCCCATATCGTCATACTGGACCGTGATCCAGAAGAGCAGAGCCCGGAAGAGCTCATACTGAATCTCTCGAACCCGACCGTGCCCATCAAAGTGCTTGGTGTAAGTCATGACAGAGGTAGAGATGATCTGGTTGATGTCATAATAGATGACGCCAAATTTGCCGAACTGCTCCACCTTCCCTGAGATGTCATCATACTGATAAATGTCAATAGGCAGTGGGGTTTCATTGATGACCCCCTGAATACTCGTCACACGCAGACTACTGTCGTAAGCGTAGTCGAAGCGAGCGTTTACCATCCCGTCCTCGCTGAAGCGGTAGATCTGCCGGTCTACCAGTGGGCCGAGCTGCCTGTATCTAATGGTGCATATAAAACCCTCACTTTGCAGATTGACCGTCTTCAGCACACCTGCCGTCTCATCGTAGGTGAAGCTGACACGAGTGCTGTCGTACAGAACCTCCGAGAGTTTGTTGTGCCAGCGGTACTGGTAAAGGACTCTCCGTCCCGTGCCCAGCTGTGCCACTCTCAGGAGCCTCCCATCCTCACTGTAGTCTACAGTGACGGAAGCGTTGCTCTCAGGCATATGGTAAAGATTGCGGTAGTAAGACACAGAGCGTATGGTCTCCATAGTGTATCGTGCCACACTAGGCATAGTGACTGCAGAAAGGCCTCCCTGAGGGTCATATTCAAAGACATACTGCCGCTGACTCGCCAGGATCAGGACAGTGGACTAGAACAAGAAGAAAACAACTTGCATAAACCAGGGGGAATTAAGATAAACTAATTTTATGTAAATTGTCACACTAATTGGTTAATCTTATTAGGATACAAAAGTTTTTGCAGTATAAAAGGCATAGTTCACCCAAAAATTACAATTCTTCACCATTTACTGACCCTCATTTCATTTGTTGACAAACATCTTTTTTCTTTCCTTCTGTAGTGTTCCATGGAAGAAAAAAAATCATGTGTAGGGTGTATAAATGATGACAGAATCTTTGGATTTTTTAGGGTATATATAGTTCAAAAGTTTGGGTTCAGTAAGATTTTATTTTATTTATTTTAAACAATGCATTGAGCAAAAGTGATTGAGTTAAGTCAAAAAAGCTTTACATTGGTGGTAAGCAGTGTGTATGTGGCAGAGTCTACTGACAAAACTCTTGATGACTACAGTATATCGCATACATCACTAAAAGCAATTTCCACTGGCCTGTACCTTCTCCAGGTAAGTGTAGCTCCAGGTCTTCCCATCAGGAAATGTTCTGGAAAGCAGACGGCCTTGTCCATCATACTCCGCCCTCTCTGAGACAGAGCCCCAGTGTATGGCACTCAACTGCCCATTGCTATTGCGAGTGAGGTTGACGGGCAGCAGCTTGCTACTTGGCATCCAGAGAGTGGGCTGACCTGCTGTGTCATAACCAATCTTCAGAAGGAATTTACGGTGATCATCATAGATCTTTTCAATCCTCAGCGCTCGGTCATAATCAACAGACAAAATGTTCCGTCCATTTACCTTGAAGTGCAGGCAGAGGAGATACACAAAATTGGTACGGCAACAGTAAAATGGCAGAAAGTAGGCTAGAAAATTGGCAGATTTTTTCATCTGTTAGAGTTGCTTTGGTTTCCGTCAGAAAGTTTGACTTGAATCTTTGTGTGAGTCTCATAATGAATAGCTCAACTTTATATAACTAAGTGGTTTAGTGGCACGCTCAAACTATTAAATCATCTTCCAATGTAGGCTACTTCAATTTTAGAATAGATTTTCTCTGTAAAACTGTAATTTTTTTTTTCTACTCCTAGATTAGCCGGGTGGCATCTTCATGCCAAATTTACTTAGTAGATTTAATTTGTAAGAATTCACATCTACTGTAAATAATAAAATATAGCAAGAAAGCTTGCATGATTTTTAAATTGCCTATAACGCCAGGTGCCATTTTTATGCCAAATTTAATTTGCAAGAATGCACATCTACACAAAAAGTATAGCAAGAAATCTTGACTGATTTTTAAATGGCCTATAATGACTTGAGGTCAGTTGAACCTCAAGACAGATGTTAAGTGCTTTGTGTTACAATATGGCTAATACATTTAAGAACAAAACTGTCCTGTGGTTTCTTTCAACAAGCAGTATATTCAATCTCAGGCTTTAAACCATTTGACAAATCATTGTCCTCTATAAATGGACTTCATTACGTACTCGTAACTTGCGTCCAAACACTGTGACCTTCGTCCTCGTCTGCTCTTTACGAAAGCGCCATTCAACCAAGTTTTGCCCGCTGTCATCAGGTAGGGTCATGTTTCTTCGTGCCAGCGTAGGGGTGGATGCACCAGCCAGAATGTGTGGTTCCGTCTGGTAGTGAGTGTTCATTCCATTGGCATACAGAATCCACAAGGAATGGTCATAACCAATCACATAGTTGTTCTTCAGCTGATCTGCAAAATAAAAAAGACAACATAAAATATAACTGCAAGCAGCAATTAAGGGGCCAAGCACAACGGAGTCAAAATGAGGAACTAAGCATGGCATGGAGCATCAGTCCAAATGCAACAATGAGTAATTAAAGCTTTTAGGATGATTTAAACAATTTGGTGTCAATATGCCAAAGTACTGCAGAGTTCCAGCCTCAGTATCAGCTTGGCATCATGCCAACAATTTCATTTAAACTTTTTGTCAGCATGGTCTGAAGATGATCCGAGTCAAATTTGGTGAAAATCCGACCAAAGATCTAGGAGGAGTTTGAGTAGGTTTTCAACATAAATCAAAATGGTGGACAGGAAGTTCGGCTGACTATGGTAAAATTGGTATCTATGTTCTCGGCATGACCCAAAAAAATATATTCAGACCAGATTCATTACAATAGGCTAATATACTCAAAAGTTATTAGCATTTTTGGAAATTTCATTATAACTTTTTGTTTTTTCATTATAACCTTGAAACTTTTTGAGTACCATCAGGGCATGGTGCTGAAGACACATACTGTGTTTCGTAATGATACACCAATGCATTCATAAAATCGAGCATTTTATGAGAAAATTCAAAATGGCCGATGCCCAAAATTGCTGACATGGGAAAATTCGGTATCGTTCAATTCGGCATGCTGCACTGACTCTAAAGAGACCAGTTTTGTGGCCAAACCATTCAGAAGTTATAAGCTAAAACAGCCATTTTTAATATCTCCTGACCACTAGGTGGGGCTGAGCCGAAACTGTGCAGGTAGTGGTTATCATAACACGCACCAAGTTTGGTCTGAATACGACAAAGCGTTGGAGAGAAAAATCTCATGTCCAATTTGGCGAGCTTTTCGTTGATTTGTTTGCATGGTTTTCGAGAACGGATGGGTCTATCAAAAATCTTTTGATAGCTTTTTGCCAGGATGGTCTGAAGATGATCTGTGTCAATTCTGGTGAGTAGATTTTTCGAACTACTAAAAATTGTGAAAAATCTTGACCCCTAATGACACAGGCAAAAAGGCCAAAATATTTATAAACAAAAAAACATCAGAACACAAGGGTTACCTTGGTGTAACATGAGGACTTTTTGAATTGCTGACTGGTTTGTAGTTATGATTGCAGCTTCATCTCGTTCAAAACTTTCTCTTTCTACTGTAGAGACAGTATCCATGTCATAGGCCAGACTGGTCACCACACCAGTAGGAAAAGTTACATTGGTCAGTCGTCCCTCTGTGTCATAGCTGAAAAAGAGAGAGGGGGATGTTGCATTTAATGCATTCCATATGAATAAGCACTTTTCTACTGTGCTATCTGTTTTAAAGTCTAGATTACTTCTGTGTTGGTATGTTGTTCCCTAGAAACGATTCAGGTCCTCTTTCAAAATTCTTGGATTTTTCCCAATTCATCATCCACCAGGCAAAAGTCTGACTACTTAGAAAAGTAACAGTACACCTCTCCATAATAACCAGCTTGATTTTAGATATCATTCATGTCTGTAGCACAAATGTTTTTGGGTGAGTGAGTATGAGTCGACATTTAATACTTGTTCAAATCGCTGATCCTAAATGTGAGCAATAATAGCAATGTTTACCCTGGCAAGCACAGAGTAGCAAGCAGAAACGCTCAAACACTCTTACTCATAGAATGTTGTCCATCCATTGGCAGTGGTCTTGGTTGCCAGGAGACCACTGTTGCCATGGTAAGTTAGCAGCACCTGTTCACGCCCCTGTGTGCCAAGGGTCTTCAGCCCACCACTTGAGCCTACAGTTAGCCAAATAACCTGGTTGTCAGGTGCAACGATGCGGACAGGAAGGCGGCTGGCATCCCGGCGAATCCGTAGCGTGTTCCCATAACTGTCAGCCACTGAGGTCAGATCTCCTTCATTGCTATAGCTGAAGTTGTATTTGAAGTCACCAGTGATCAGGTTGGCTGTGTGCTGGTGTGTGCCATTACTGTCAAACATGTATACTTCCTGCTCCGCGGACGATGCCACTTCATACAAGCCCATGCTGTTAAGTGCAGGCTTGTTTTTTCCAATCACTCGAATGCGAATGTTTCCCAGGTCGGCTACATACAGGGTTCCATCCGGAGCTGCCACGAGAGAGGACGGCCCATTCAGCCGAGCGTCTTTAGCGAAGCCATCTCCTGTTAGGTAACAATCACAGTTGACGTCGGTCTTGCAGTCGCAATCTGAAGGTGTCCCCGCCAGGTGAGTGATCTCGCCATCTGCTGCCACGCTGCGTATGCGGCTCATCTTCCTCTCGTCTGTCTCCGCGATGTGCAGCACTCCATTGAAGGAGACAGTGATGGTGCTTGGGGATTCCAGATGGGTATGCGTGGCTCGCTGTGTTTCTGTCACCGAGATGTCTGTAGAAGGCATGGGGCAGTGAAGGGGTCTGCCTGCTGCCACACTGACCTGCCCCTCCTCAGTGATCCGCAAAACCACACTGCCATCCAGCACAAACAATGAGTTATCCATCGGACTAACAGCCAGATCTGTTGGCCATTCTAAAGACACCTAAAGGCAGAGAGATAAGACGAAAGGAATTGTACAAAAAAATATGCAGCTGTTATAGTTTATATAGCTCCACTTCCATTTATAAAGATATTAGTAAATATTAGTTTTTAATCCTACCCGCATACATAATAGCTTTTAATATTTCATTAATATTTCAAGCTGTATAAATTATCGATAGATATTTTGTTAACACTTTGCAGCAAGGTTGTATATGTTAACATTAATGCAATAGCTTTAATATTAACATTGAGAAACAACAATTAAATTAATTAATACATTAAAATAAAAAGTTGTATAAATTAACATTAGTTAACTTATCTTAATATTTTATTTATAAATTAATTTTTACCTGGAACAAGAAATTATTTTTTAATTATTTAATTGTAACAAACATGAATGAACTATCATCAATAATATATTTATAAAATAATATTAACCAAGAGCAATAAATTAAATTATTTGTACTTATTTTGAAATCATTGTTAGTTCATGATATCAATACATTTGTGTTAACAAAGTCACCTTACTGTAAAGTGTTATACATTTTTTTCTTTTTTTGTGTGATTTTTGAGAAAAATATCTCATAATTTGAGATAATCTCATAATCGTTATAATAAAAATTTCATATTTGCCATAATATAATGTGTATATGGGGGTTTTATTGATCATTGGCCTACTATAGATTTCAGTATCGGTATTTGTATACTAAAAAACCCATAACAGCTAATCACTATGGCACTGTATGGAAAAAAAAAGTGAAATTACATCTGAAACATGTATCAGGACCAAAACTCATTTAGGTCTCTCCATAAGTCGTGATAAATTACTCGAGTGTGTTGATTTGAGCAATTTTCACTTTTCACCTGATGGACATCCATAACTGAGTCGCAGCTCAGAGGTCGAGCAGAGGCAAGGTCATTGGACCCCAGTAAGGTGGAGATGATGCCATTCTGCTCCACCTTCCGGATTACGGTCCCATCCACAAAGTAGATCAGTCCGTTCTTGGCGACGGCGATCCCTGGGGAGAATAGAGGAAGGAACGAAATGTGCAGGTCACACAGCTGTGGTCTTTGCTTGCCTGATCCAGGCAGCGGGTACATGTGTCGTGTTTGGCTTCCCATTATTCAGGTCACTGCAGAAAGCATCGCTCTCAATTATTCACATCTTGTCTCCCACTGCTGAATTATTTCTTAAGGAGAAAGTGGAATAGGATGTATTAGAACATCTCTCCCTCCCTCTAGCATTTCAGCCTGTGTTCACTCTCTCTCACTCTGCCTCAGTCGGTCTGTAAGTCTGCTCAGGGTATTTGACAAAAGCATAGAATGGGAAAGCATCAAACCCACTTTTAAACCCAAATTATGAAAGTGTGGGTTGCTATAGTAACTGCCGCTTGGTAAATGCGTGCCTAGCTGAGTGGTAGCACCGAGAGTTTGTGTGCCTGACAAAAACAGTGAACTGACGTTATGGCAGAAATCTCAGTCCCAACCGAGGAAACTGCATGTATGCATCAATGCCTCTGACTTTTTTTATAGTTACGACAGCCAGAATGTAGATATATTACGTACCCATCTACACAGGAAATATGATATCTAATGTATCCATCATTCACTGCATGCATTCATGTGTGAATGACATTTTATTGAAAAACAATGAAAACATATCTTTTTCTGCATGACGAGATTATATGCTGAAATAGGTTGTCTATATTCACCAGGCAAGTGTGACGTTTTATAATTTATGTCATGAAGTCATGAATCGTTCAAAGAAGATTCATCAATCCATTGTGTCTGGCTCAGTCAAATAATTTAATACCTATCCCGGGGCTGTCAGTTCCCATTTCCCTCGTTGAAGCGCCAATCAAAAACCTCACTACATAATACAGTGTTAAAAGCTCACAGAGCTTTGGGATGATCTTTCATGCCAATCAAAGTGTGTCATATGCCTCAGAAGATTCATTGCAGCTATTTCAGAAGTTTGAAGAACCCATGTTTCTCAACTCTTTCCTTGAAAAGAATGCATGACCCTTTTGATTGTCAGTTTTAATGATCCTGTAATAATACCTTTGGGTCCTGTGAGGAGAGCCTCAGTGGCTGGTCCTCCATCTCCACACTGAGTTTCATCAAAAGGAAGACAGTGATCTCCTGTTCCCGCCACCACCTCCACATTTTGCTGGGGCTCTGAGCTGGCCAGGAGCACCTGCGGGCTGTAGATGCGTCTGGAGTTGGTGTCGGACACATACAGCCGCCCCGTCATGGGATCCGTTGTCAGGTAGTAGCGGTGAGCGGGATTGTTACTTGGGGAGAGACATATAAACAGTAGGAGTTATGAGCGAAGACATTAGTCTGCTGTCAAGCCGAGTCAGTGCGACTCATAAATTATTGGTCTGACATTGCAATTGGAGATGGCAGATGAAATGAGAGACTGATTAGAATATTGATATCATTAAAGACGTTGAGAGAATCGCAGCATGTTTTTCGCATCTATCAAAAGGGTGTGAGCTCCTGACAGATGGAAAGAAGAAAAAAAGAATGTGTGAAAGGGAAGTAAATGTGATGTGACTGGAACGTATTTTCGGAGGCTGTGATGACGACTTCAAGACTGCCAGATCATTTCAATCATTCCTGTTCCCTTGCGGGGAAAGGTTCTCTGCGATGCGGTGATGATATGCATATCTTAATGACTGTCAACAACTGATGGCTTTTCAGAACGCTATGCTTATTTGCATTCATTAATTCTGTCTCCCAATCAGCCTGCTCCTTTCTGAATGAGTTAGTGCGGCCCCTCCAGACATGCCATTAGTGGTTAAATGACCAGTCCAGTCGAGACTTCGTGCATGATGGTGTGGAGATCTGTGACCTTCTCGTATGGGATCAGACAAATATTTTCACGTTTTATCAAAAGCAGTTTTAGGGCTTTTCTTGCATGCTGAAACCAATTCACACTCAGAGGCACTGGTCTGTGTAAAATCCAAATGGTGGTACTTCTTTCAGCTGAAGGCCCAGAGTGTCGGCCACTACATCATAATCCAAAGTCCTCTTACATGGCTTCAGTAAATCTTTTAGACAGTCAAAAATGTGGTGATGTTCAAACATCTCTCATAAAATGTGCCTTGACATCTTAAGGGATTAGTAACAAACCTGGGTTAGTTTTCTATAGACACCCTTTGGACATTTAATTCCATTAAAAAAATACAAATTTGCCAAGGGGTCACGAGTGATGTTTGTTGATCTGAAAAAAGTTACCCATCTAAAATGTTGTACATAATACATGCATGTTTTATAAAACAAATCAGCATTGTGTGACATTTACTACACGCAACTTACCTGTGCCTGAAATCCTTATTTCTTTGGGTAGTTTGAAAGAAGGAGGGAAACATATAGTCAGAACATATGGTATAGGTAAAATAGTATACACTTATTCTATTTACTTCCCATAACCTCTTGTCCATCTAGTTCAGGACCCCACTGGTGACTACTGTATTTATTCTCCACAATCCTATACTGAGATTACAATACCTCAAATTTTTTTTATGTATTCTAAAATATTTCTATTTACCTTTTTATTTCAGTTATTTTAGAACTTCAACTTAAGACTGGCCCACACTAAAATATTTTTTAAATCTTGTCAGATTTTCACAATGTGAGAGACCAAACACAACGATAAAAGAAATCATAGATTTAACAGTTTTGTTCCTATAGTATGTGACGAAGACAGCACACCATACTAACTGATTCCATTCACAAACAACCAGAGTCCCAGCTATGAACACAAGAAATCTTGCGTGGTCAAATGTGTAAACAAATGGTGGAAAACGGGCAACAAGAAATGGCGTTAATAGAATTTAAATTTCTTTTTTTCAAAATTGGTGGAAATAAAGAAAAAGGTTGAAAGTAGTTTGAATGAAGTTGTTTGAATGAAGTAATGAAGTAGTGTGAATGTGGACTTTACATTACAGCGCGAGCTGGAGGTGATTAATGCTTCCGTAAACTCGCTTTCTGATTGAGAATCATTTCGTTCCACGTAACAATGTACAGAGTGTGTGCGCATTTGTCCTCAGGGATCCCCCCACTCAACAGGATTTCTGATAGCATATATTCAACATGTTGCATATTTACGATTTGAGACTGGTGCAGCCACGACGTTCAATTCAATCACTCTTAACACACCACAGGAAAATCGTATAAGATAATCTGTAGAACCATTAAATTCTACATGTATGTAAGGACTTTACCTAGGATTGTCGAAAGGGAATAATTCGGCCCTAAATCGGCCAATTTATCTTGTAGTGTATGCCCCACTTTTGTTACTGGGGAAACTTTTTTTTTCTTCTACTCATATTTATATTTTATTTTATTTCAGCTTTACTTCAATTAATGAAAAGTATTTTTAATAACAAAAACAACACTGATTCTTAACACTGTATGTGGCAACGTGTTGAAATAAAATTATATTATATTCTAAAATTCTGTGCATTTCAAAGTAGATTTGAAATAAAACAACTTCTTTGACAGTTTACTTTCTAACAGGATAAAACACAACACTCTGTCAGCACACTAAAATCTAAACGTCTCTAAATTCATCCCCTTTCAACCACTGCTGCTACTGCTATCAAAGCACTGCTTACAAATTCACAGCATTCAACAATAACTTTCAAGACAATTACTGTCGGACTTTAAAAATTGCCTGCTGTGAGAATTGGTGCCACTATTATGCAAAATCTGAAGGCCTTCGTTTTGTGAGCACTAGTTTTTGTGGATTAAAAACGCTTACGCTTTTAAATGTTTTGTAGAGAGACTGTCTAGATCAGGGGTGGTGAACTCCGGTCCTGGAGAGCCGCAGCCCTGCAGAGTTCAGCTCCAACCCTAATTAAAACTCACCTGCCTGTAGCTTCCTAGTAACCCTTTAGGCCTTGATTAGCTTGTTCAGGTGTGTTTGATTAGGGTTGAAGCAAAACTCTGCAGGGCTGCGGCTCTCCAGGACCGACGTTCGCCACCCCTGGTCTAGATGCTGCCTCTCAACATGCTGCGATTTGTCACAAAATGTCTCCTGTAGTATTCTGCTAGATTTCCTTGCCGCTGAATCACCCATCCAGTTGTGCTCACTCACCTGAGCTCCATGACACTGGTGACATTGCCTGACGGATAGATGCGTCTGATGTAATTGAAGTCGCCAACATACAGGCTCCCATCAATGCCCCTTGCAAGAGCAACAGGTGCCAGCAGTTTGTTTCCCTCCGCCTGCCCATTACAGCTTGGGCAGGAGATGCTTCTGCGTCTGCCATTCCCCATTATGGTGCTGATGATGGGAGGAAGCTGGGAGAGGAAGACATTCTCACCATTTCCCTTATACAGGATCCCTGAGACACCAGAGAGAGTGGGAGGGAAAAAAAGAGTAGTTTAAAAAAAATAAACATAAACCAGAATCACATAAACCCAGGAAAAGAATATTATTATTATTACTACTACTACTACTAATAAAAAAAAAATAAAAAAAAATTATAAACTTGATTAATTTGTTTTATACAGACAAGCAGAGAAATGCTATTCTTATCTGACTTCACAACCTCAAATGCTCTTGTAATCTATAAGAGGGATGGAAAAAAAAAAAGAGCAGACGGGTTTTTTTTTCTTTTTTTTCTGGCTGTAATGGATAGGCCTGAGCATATAACTCAACTAAAGATGAAAGTTCCTACCCTGGACATCACTATGAAAAGGGGGCACTTAGCGCTGTGATCTTCCCGAACTTCCGTTAGAAACTCCATTAATGTGGACATTGAAGTAGCACTTTGATGAGGAAGCTCCAAAAAGAATTAAGCTGCTAAAGGCATCAGAGCTACCATAATGAACATTTTCATTAATATTGATGATTAGACTTCAACTTTTGAAATAAATCGAGCACTTCTTGAGCAGTCTAGTTTTAAGCAGAATTACATCTTTTTTTATTTGATGTTAGTCTTTGTTATTTCGGTTTTGCATTATTTTCCTTTCAATGCGATTTAGTACATGTACATGAAAATGAGCAGAAGGATAAATATATTGCATTTGCATGATAGGAGCTATGCTATAATTTGTGTCAAATCACTAAAAATGTTATTAAAAATATAAATTTTCTACATTTTATAAATCTACTTATCAGTCATTTTCTTAATTATTTTAGCACATACATGTATTTGTCTGATTATTTCTCACTTTAATTTTCAACAACTGAAATATATTTTACATGTTCAGAGAAAAGCTTATGCCACACAATAGCAGTTTTGATGGCAAAACTATGATTTACTTTTTTTTAAGGATTTTGTCGTGTTTGTGCTGTTGAATCAGATAGAATCTGTCTCAAATGTGCAATATCCAAAAAAAGAATACGGTCCTCAGGCATTAAATGTACCAACCGGAGACATTTCGATCACCTGAGAGGTGATTGTCTACACAGCTGTGTGCTTTATTTTCCAGTCCCTATAGATCTCAGCTTCTAAAACCTTTGATCGTTTCAATCATTTTAACACCCCTTTCAGTCCAAGACTGAGCGAGGAGCTTGGGTCATTACAGATAAATATTTCAGTCATGTGAAAATTTAACTTGTTTCTTTTTGGGGTTGGCTTCAAAGAGGAACTTCAAAGGGAAGTGTCATGCCCAGGGCCATAAATTATTCATACTGAGCAACATGTTAGACTTTCAACTTTGGCCTATTAATCATATCAGTAACATGGCACTGAACGACACTCCCATTGGCTGGCCACTACATCTCAAGTTCAGTAACTAGCTACCTCAGTGGCTACACACAATCACCTTTGCTTTGTAATTAGTTCAGAGGCCGCATTTCATTAAAACTATAGGAGTCTGAAACTGTGCAGTTTCAAATGTTTTTTGACTCTCTTCTAATGGAGGGTGGTCTACTCCGATCATGGAAATACAGAAAATAGATAACACTGTGGTCGAATAGTTGGACCAAAGACTAACAAGTTGACTAGTTAATGTTTTTTTTCTAGATAATTCTGATATTTTTAGCAGAGGTGCTTTAATTAGAATACATTCAGCGTAGTGTGCTTTAGCAGTTAGTCAAGTCAGTCAAATGTATTTGTATAGCGCTTTACATTCATACTTTTATGTATAGAATTCCTTAACATAGAGCAGTTTTAGGGCTGGGCAATGTGATGATATATAACAATGGTATAAATGATCTCTGCATTTAGATCTAGCCATATTGTATTTATTTTGTGTAGCAGATATACAGTATATGTGCCTTAGTGGCACGACTGAGTGAATGTAAGTAAAGTCACAAAACTGAAGTAATGTCTGTTGATTTCACTGAAAGACGGAGTTATGACAATTTGATTAAAGAGATAAAAAAAAAGGAACTTTTAGACAGTAAAACCTTTTGGGAAAAGTTGCATCTTCAGCTACATCCCATTTTAAAGCACCAGCCATTAAAAAACAGTCATACACATTCAGACAGACATATTTAGCTGTTACATCGCATCTTGGCATGTCATGCTAAAAAAAGTATTTGAAAAACATGTCAAAACCTTATCATTCTGTTCCATTCAGTTGCATTTTGTATAGCTGGTTTTGGAACTAAAAAAAAGTGTCCTACGTAAACACAGCCAAAGAAATGTGAACCTGAAAACATCCTAATTATACAGGCCAACTAGATGATTTTCAAAATATGTAGATTTGCACATCACTAGTCGCCCATCCCAAACGCACTGTGTCGCTGACGAGACAAATCAAGTGCATCCAGTGCCAAGTCTCATCGGGCATTCCTCTTTAGTGTGATGACTGTCACTTTAGCAGCAAGCGTGGTAAACTGTCATTGGCTGAAATCAGCTGTTAATTCACAGAGTGCTTAAATAACCCAAAACCCTCTGCAATTCTGAACTGCATGCGATTCATGGCTAATGTCTTCCCATGTGAGGCTAAGCAGGGTGCATAGCAATTTGTTCCTGCTTGATTAAGCCCTGCCATTGATTAATTGATTGAGAGGAGGACTGGAATGAAGACAAAGTCGGAGGGGATCTTGAGAACACCCAGCTCAATAGAAGTTGCTGTTCTCATTCAGAGGTCTACAATGTACCATTAAGTAAGAAGAATTGGTCTGGGTGGCTGCTTTTAAGTGTGACTCAACAAAGCCACTGACCTTGACAGCAAGACAAACCAGTGACACTTCTCACTTACTCAAATTGCGATTGCTGCATTGCATTGCCCTGATCGCATTATGCACAGCGCACATTACTTATGAACCACTGTTCAAATACAAGGAAGAAAATAATGAACTACTATATCTACAAAGATCTGACTGTAAATCCTATACAAAACCCTGCGCAACCAGAACAACATTAACAATAACTCATATATTGATTGGAATAATCAACATCGCTGTCATGAAGGCATTGTGGGTGGTTGCCAGGATATTGCTATGGAGTTACTAAGATGTTCTGGATGGTTTCTTACTAATAAAGTCCAATGTCTTTGTTATACTTTATTCCCTAGATTTTATTTTCTTTCTTTTCATCATTCTGAAGTAACAATAAAACTAATTGCTTAGAAAAGTAATTACAGAAATGTCCTCAAGCCACAATAGATATCCATAGCACAAACTGTGTGCAAGCATTGCAAGAACCACAAATTGCATGCAGCGTCACAAAATAATTACATTTAAAGTGCATGTTTTTCATTAGTCTTTGTCATTACCATGCAGCGTGGATGCTGTAAATCGTGGCCTGATTAACTTGTGACTTTATGGCTAGACCTTTAGGTGAAAAGCAGTCGATTTGTTTTGGCCACTCTCAGCTACATGTTAATGTCTATGAAGTACAACAAACTCTATAAATGGAAATTTCATTCAATGTCATCTACAGTAATGCAATGCTTATGCTTATTGATTATTCACTGAGCAAACATGCTGATCAAATAGCAATGGGATAAATAAAACTATTTTGTAAATGTCAAGCAAACAAGCTGAATATCAAATCTTCTAGGTGTTCTGCAGCATTCATAGATGCTTCAGGCTAAGCAGCATGCCATATCAAAAAGTTTAAGGATTGACACCTATAGTGGGGTCCAAAAGTTTGAGACAACATTGAACTTTTTTTCCCCCCCTAAAATTAAACTTTTAGGCTTTAACATTATAACATTTAAAATGTCATAAAACAAATAAGAAATATCTTTCTTCAATATTTCTAGAGAACAAATAAAATGAGAAACAATTATTTGATTAGTGATCTAGAAATAGTTAAACATCTTTAATATTTGCAATGAAGTTAAGACAAAAAAGAAGAATCACTGAAGTCACTAATCACATAAGCAACTTCGTAACACTGTTGATGTGAACTTTGTACTGATGGTTAGTTATTCTTGATTTGTTAAAAAAAAGTACAATATGCTCTTTGGCTCATTCTCAAATCATGCTGCAGAAAATGATCATCGGCTTTTACACAAACATGTGGAATTCGTTCTGCTTGAGTACTGCTCTCAAAAGGACAAACAAAATACTTTTCTGAAATTTGACAAAAAATTTTCAGTTCAGCCTTTTTTATTTCATCTGGTGTGCTGATAACTTTTATAATACATTTGTTTGCATTCCATTAGAAAAATGCAAAATAGAAGCATTTGTGTATTAGCTTTATGGACGATATGATAAATATTGAAGATAAAGACTAAAATCACCAAGAGCATGGTTGTGTCATAAGGAAAAGCTCAGCAATGGGATGTAGCTCTTGCTCAAACACATACACATATGCCCAGGCACACATTTTGCACAGCCGCTGACTGCTGATCAGACCTGTAAGCCATAGATATGAGAGGCTCTGCATTATCAATCAGTGAGACAAATGGGACTGTCAAAGAGAAGATCTCCCTTTGGCAAATTGATTACATTTGTGACATGTTCTTCAGGACAAAATGTTTTCCCATCTCTATCACTTACCATGCATTGCTTCTGATGCACAAAAATGCACTAATCGAAAAGATTGTAAAGGTGACATGCCCAAATGTGCAAAGCTTTCATCTAATTTATAAAACTCAGATTAAACAGGTTGAGCCAGATTAATGTCTTAAGCTCTTTTAAGAGCTATTCTTCTCAGAGTAAACTTATAAGTCGATGCCTAAGAAGATTATGAGCATGTAGATAAATAATGAGTAACCCCGTGTAAAACTCACCTAACCAGAAACCTGACAACAGAGTTATGAGAAGAACAGACGATCATGTTATGGATTTGTATATTTAACAGAGCTGAGAGCTCTAGGACATATGCTCTATGCCTCAGTGCTTTCCATCAGAATATGCAGTTCCCGGCTTTTTGTTCCATCGCTTTCAACTGTGTCTGTGAGGTTTTTGACAGATTTAGTTCACAAAAACAGTAAAAATAATGCAGTTGATCTTCAATTCAAAGTCTATGAACTTCAGCAGCTAGCAAAAAAAAAAAGTAGAATAAAAATATTTATATCTCTAAATATTTACCATAACAAATAAATAAAAATATGCCATGATATCATCTACATGCATTGAAAATAATTATAAAAAGGCAGTCAGAATAAAGTGATATGATGCACCCTACTGGATTTGGCAAATCAATTAAATGCACTATTAACTAATCAGTAGTACTGTAACTTTGAAATGATCAAATTCGAACACCAAAACATTTCTATAATAATGGTCTAATCTAAATAAGATGATGTAAGCTATCTCTATATCTTCGAAAATCTGCAATTGGTTTAATCCACTCTGGCGCTTGAGGTGTAAAATTAGATTTTAAGACTTACTGGCAGAAACAGTGCTTAAACCAGATAAACTGTCTAGAGGTGCAAAAATAAGGGTTGAGCAGACGGCCATGACCATTTGTTCGGCAGGTCGTCGGATTAAAGGATGTGGAAATCCCAAGGCCAACTGGGCATTTAGCCAGCAATCAGAAAGAGGCTTAAATCTTTGGTTCAGGCAAGGAACAATCAGATGTTGTCACACTAACTAACTCTAGAGAAACAACCTGAGACAACCGCACCTGAAAAGTGTCAGTCTAATCTTCTGTTTTCATTTAGGGCATCAGAATGTGCTGCAGAGCCGACTTCTTTTTGCAAAATGCACCATTAAATACGACTGCTGGGCCCGGTTCAAACTGTGCACACATCGTCATTTACCAAGAATAAAAAGATGCCATTATGTGTGTGAATATGGAGATTTAAGCTGACAGAATGAGCTTCCCTGTCACCCTGTTTCATTATGAAGACAAAGGAACAAGGAATGACTTGTGGAATAGTGCCACATTTCCATATTCACGCTTGTGTTTTAATGGCACTTTTATTGAATTAAGCTATAAGTATGCATTCTGCGCCTGAAAACTGGATAAAGTTCATTCAGCCAAATCATATCCCCCATAATGTTGGAGTGCACAGCTCTGACTTGGCACGCTGTGTTAATGATTCCGATTTAATCTGTCATCACTGTGAGCGATTAGCCCTTTCAAACTCTGCTTTATTATGTGCAAATGAGGCAATGAATGATGTTAAGAGGCAATGAACGATGTTAAGATTAATATTTATGACAATGAGTCCAGGTGGAGGCACTGACCCCTGAATTGGCGAGGGGACATTTCCCATGAGGTGGTTCCGGTGGGGTTTAATAAGCGATTCCTACCGTTTGGCACATCCAAGATGTGATGCTTATCCAGGGTCCATCCGCCCATGTTGGAGGCCTCCAGCTCATATCCTTGCAGCGTGGCTGTCCGCTTTTCCCACAGGATCACATTCAGGCATGATTCATACTCAAAGCCCACGGATACTACAGTATAGAGGGGGAAACAGGGCAAAAGGTATCTAATTATCCTTAAATATTTTTCTACCTAATTTGATATAGGTTTCATGTTTAAATTATTCAATTAAAGAAAATATTTTCAGGATTCTTTAACATGCAAATATTTTAAGAATATATAATTTTAAGCATTTAAACATTGTTTATTCTATAGGTGAATCACTTGTGTATTGAATGTAATACCTGCAAAATATACATGGTTTTTGACAATTTACTGTTTATGCACATGGAAAACTGGTGCAGTAACTATTTCAGAGCAGCTACAACCTTGTTAGGGGAAAATGCTTCTGTAAATAGCATGATTATAACAAGTCCAGTCATAGCAACATTTTCCAAATGGGCCTGTGACCTTCTGAAAGCTGATGTTTCTCAGTGCGCTTCATTTGCAGACTAATTATACATGCAAAGAGCAGTCAGCAGTATATAGATGGGACCTGAAAAATGCAGCTGCTTATCCCTTTTATTTATTGCTAGAACACAACCCAGTGTCAGTTTAGCAAAAGATGGTTAGGATAACAATTAAGCATATGCTGCATATTCAACAAAATGAGATTGACTTTTGAACTATGTGTATTTTCAGCAAGGTTTAAATCATACATTTTGTGCCGGAATTAAAATGAAACCATATTATTGTCCTGTATTCTCTGTCCTAAATCCCTTTAACAACCATTAGTTTAGGGTTCAGAGAATATTAAGTTCAACCTTCTGGTCTGTTTAATAATAAGCCCTCTTCTCCTAATCAGTTTGACTTGTACTATCAGTTTATAGGGAGATTCATCTCAACACTGAAATATCTGGGTGAAAAAAGATTAATTTGCTCCTGGTTTAAATCAGTCCAAGTTAATAACATATTCATACACAGAGGGCTTTATATAGATCTATTTCCTCCCATTGTTCCACTACTCACCTACAGCCTCTGCGAGTCCATAGACTCTCTGGCTGTACGCATCTGTCTTGTCCCAGATAAAGCTGTAAGAGAGCCGGGGTGAAGCTGGGAACTGCTTCTGAAACATTCTGCCCTCCACAGCCACCATGAGGTGGACCCGAGCCAAGCCGAAGGGCACACTGGACTGGGTCAAGATGACCTTCAGAACAGGTTTGTAGGCTGAAGCACGTGAGCTCAAGTAAATCAAGTCTAAATCACTCACATGGAAAACTCTCCATGACAACCACACCGTGCGATACACAGCGGAGTATGGAGCACGCACGAAACGCAATGTCAGTGCTGTGCCTCCGTTCACCAATAAATCAAACCTGCAGGTGGATAAAAACACAGTCTTCAGAACAGTGCTCATGCATGCTTGACAAATAAATTGGACTCTCGTGAGAAAGTACTATGGTGGTACCATGATACAGTGAAGTCGTTAAAAATAATATTAATAATATGGTATTGCTACAGTTCATGTCCAGAAATATTGTATTCCCATGGTTCATGTCATTATCATTATTAACCATGTTAATATAAGACATTGTAATTTTTTATGTGGTATGCATGGGAATGTATAAAATGAAAAAAAAAATGTATGTAGTGTTATGTAATATACACTGCTATTTTTTTAAATAAATCTATACTTTTATTCAGCAAGGATGCATTAAATTGATGAACAGTGAAGACATTTATAATGTTACAAAAAAATATTTTGTTCTTGTGAACTTTCTAAACATATAAGAATCCTGAAAAAAGTATCATTGTTTTTCATGAACACATTAAGCACCACAACTGTTTTCAACATTGATAATAATAAAAGTTTCTTAAGCAGCAAATCAGCATATCAGAATGATTTCTGAAGGATCATGTGACACTGAAGACTGAAGTAATGGTTGCTAAAAATTCAGCTTTGTCATCACAGAAATATATTACATTTTAAAATACATAACATAAACATTAACATTTAAATTGTAATAATATTTCACAACATTACTATTTTGCTGTATTTGTTTGATCAAATACAGAACGTAGCCTTGGTGAGTAAACGAGACTCATTTCAAAAACATTAAAACATCTCCAAACTTTTGAACAGTAGTGTATATTTACATAATAATTCGCTATTTTTATGAAAGATGTAGTTTGTGCCAGAATCTCTCATTGTTTTTTGTGGGGGAAGAGGGCATATGAAGGCTAAGCGTGATTCATAATTTCCTGTTATCAAACTCATAAGCACATGGGTCCTCTCCAAATTACATGGTTTGTTAGCCTCATCAAAGCACTTAGTTATTGATGTCTTCCACGTTTCATATCTTCCTCTAAAAATTTATCTGTTTCATATATCCAATGAAAATAACAGCTAAATAACATGGCAGACTTCACTGTCTTTTATCAGTAGTTCGCTGGCACACTTAAGATGTTCTATTAGTTTATGAGAGTAGAGGTAGAGATGTGATGTAACTTTCTTACGTTTGAGGGATTTGGATGAGAGATCTGGAGGTAGCAGTTAGAGCAGGACCTATTTTAATTAGCATGGTATAGCGAGGAGGTAGGCGCAGATTTGGAAATGAAGGGGCGTCTCTGAGAAGTCGTGCTTTATATGAGCTGCTGACTCCCCTGCCCGGAAGGAGAGAGATGAACGGTGCGGTGACTTTACACACATACACACAAACATACACATCCATGCAGTGCCACTGCCTTGAAATTCTCCCTAACTGCTCCTGTCCCTTTTTACAATCATGGCATGGCTGGGCCACTGTTCCAGACCATCGGCCTTTAAAGCTGTTTCTTTGCCTCTTTTTCTCCTTGGACACGCTTGCTAACCGAAAGCAGACACCAGCACTGAACAAGCATGATTCTCTGAAGCCCGTTCCCCTGTGTGCAGGTTTTTAGGAGGGATCTGGATATAACGGATAATCCCCAACATCAGGCTTCCTTCTTTAAAGATAAAGATCCATCCCTTGAGTATTTTTTTCTTTCATTAAACTCTATTGAAGAGAAAATAAAGTTTTTAATGCATTACGGTCATGCCTCAGTTAAAGGCATATGGTCGCCACACATACACATGCAAACTCCCACACATGTGACCCTTGAGTAGATGACTCACATTAACTGCTGATCTGAGTGATTCTTGATAATGATGGATAATGACTAAAGGGATTATTATAAAGGTACAAGAAGGTCAGATAGCCCCAGAATCAGCTCAGAACTGAAAGTCAGACTGCTTTAATGTTGTATAACTAGAGTTAAAATGGGGCTCGAAAGGTAACATTTTCATCTTTTTACTGTGTGTGTGGAGATCTGATTTTTGCACTGCTTTATGGGTTTAAATCAGTCTTATGTCCTTCACTGACTTAATTTAATTGGTCAGAATAGTTAATAAATTACCATCTGATTCATGTAAATCATTATTTGTCAGACTCAAAATTACTGCTGGTTTAATGTGTTATTATTATATGTGTGTGTGTGTGTGTGTGTGTGTGTGTGTAGCCAATTTTTTTAGATAAATGTCAATTAAAATATGTATATTGTATTCAATTTTATTAAATGCATAAAAATTATTATTATAAATGTTTAAAATGATTAATGTTTAAACTATATAAATAAATTTAAATTCTAAATACTTTTAATTTATATAATCAATTTAAATTATACATTATGTAAATATTATGTATTATATATATATAAAATATTGTACATTTATTATAATTTGAATAATTTGTATACCTATAAGTATAATTTGTGGAGATTTTGTGTGTTATGCAAAAAACAATCTATGCAAATGTGATCTGTAAATTGAAATTTTGGGGTCATGAAAGGATCATAAAAGGACATTCACAGGTCAAGTTGTAATGTGTTGCCTTTGAGTGACAGTAACACTGACATGGGCTTGAGAATGTGCCTGTTTGTGTTGATTTGACTTGACTCCCACTCACTGTGGGAAGCAGTGAGATGTAAATAGGAATTTGCATAAAACTATGCAAAATGGTTTCTCACTGACTATCTTAAGGATAGGTATTAGCATAATTATGTGTTTGCGTATGTGCTCGTCTGTGTCCGAGTAAAACATATTTGTACGTACATGCCATCCTGTCTGGTGATGGTATAACCCTGCTGGGGGTAATGCAGAAGGGACACATTCACCCCAATCAGTGGAGTGCCGTCACTAGTCACCACCTGTCCTCGCACTACGGACACCAAGCTGTTAAAAAAACACAAACACGCGTTCAAAAACACGTGAATATGGCTCTGAATGAAAACAAAGGTTTTTAAGATCAGCAGGCTATTTGTTAAAAAATAAAACAATAAGCAGCATTAAATTCAATATTTTATATATAAAATTAAAAGATTTTATATATAAAATGTCCATTTCTACTATAAAATGCCTCAATCCACTGCACCTAACCTTCCTCTGTCGTTCTATTTTGATAATATTTACAGACATAATTACAGCACAAATTATTTTACCAAGCACCATTTAGTGGCTGACCTGCAATCTCGCATTTTTAGTCTAATTGTGTGATAATTTCTCACTGTGCGAACAAAAGAAACCTCAGGGCAGATGGGCGGGATGAGAAGTTTCCTCATCAAGCCATAATCAAAAGCTTCATCAGCCAAATATCAAGAGATTCTAACAAGTTTTTCTTGACTGGTCCTATTCTTAGGCAGTGAAGACAAGCAGCAATGTTCATATTGTTAACTTTGCCCAAAAACACCAAAGGGCTAAGAACATATTCACTCGAGATTCCAAAATTGAAGAGGTGCAAAGGTGAGGAGCTCAATTTTTTCCACTGGAAAAAGTAATCATTTCCTAAAGTACATGGTATATTAGCTTTTGCTACAAATCATACCAATGGTGGATAGCTTCTCTATCTGCAATATGAAAGCAGCAGAAATTAGATAGGACAACATGGAGGCTTCAAAAAGGGAAATTGAAGTTCTGAATTCCAATCAAAAAGTAAAACCCTATTGTCTTTTCTGTATGAGTGTGGGAGGCTTGCTCTATCTTCTCATGCCGTTAGATCTATGACCGTTACAATCTATGATCTACTGTATGAAACGTTACAAAAATCACTTTAAGATTGTGGGAAATTTTGTGCATCACATCAAACGGCATCATTACTTGCATAGCCAAGAAGGACTTTCTATGCATATGCATTTTAATATGTTATGCTACTGATAAATAAAACATGAAATAGAGGCATTATCGGGATAATAAGCCATGTGTCTCAGCGAGAAGCTTAGAATGATATATATGTTAAATAACTTTGATGTTTAAAATCCTTTTTAAATAACGTTAATTTCCGAAAGCAGCTAAACTAGCAATTTTATGACATCATAAAATATGTTTTAACATTATTAAAAAGTCATAAAAATACAGCTTCTAAAACAACTATAAAATGCAGGTTTCTAAGCTAGATTGGAAGTATTAAAGGGATAGTCCACTCACAAATGGCAATTCTGAGATACATGTTTTTTTTTTCCTACAATAAATGTCAATGGGGTCTAAAACAACATTGGGGTCAAATGACAAAAAAAAAAAGAAATTTTCTCTTGTGGTAATATCCATTTTCGGGTGAAGTATCCCTTCCAGCCACATTTTTTAGTTCACTGTAGGATAGGTCCCAATACTCTAACTAAATCCAAACCTAGTTGATTGTTCTTCAGCAGTTTAAGATCTCCTAACCTGCTGTTGAATGTGTTTTCCTCTGGTAGGGTATGTGTGCCTCCCGGAACTACCAGAAAGCTGACGCGCTGATAGAAGCCCTGAGCGTCTGGAGCAGGTGAGCTGAGGTATTGCATTGCGCTGGGATCTGGAGCCCCGCGGCAATATGTCTGACCCTGACAGGTGCTGTGAATGCAACAGTCTGGGTCCATACAGTCCACCAAGCCATCTAAAACAACAGCAAGGGACTTTTGACTACATAATCAGTGTTTTTAAAGTCATGTAGTCATTTATTAGTACAGCATGGGGAGCACCATCCTATTAAAACAAATATTTATTCCCCAACTTCTTGTCATTTTCTCACCTCCCTCGTTGTCCTTGCCATCAGAGCAAAGGGTTTCCATGGCGACATCACACCCCACCCCTCTCCATCCCGACTGGCAGAGGCAGTGCCATCCGTTCTGGTCCAAAATGCACCTGCCGTTGTTGTTACACAGCCCTGGACAGCTATCTACCGGGACAAATTCATCAGTTATACATACTGACCAATCAGCAGCCAAGGATGTGTCAAAGGGGTGAAGAACTCACCATACAGAACTGCATAAACATACAGGGGAAAACACGGTGAATGTGTTTTAGTCAGTCAAACGTTTGGAACTTTGGACTCAGGGACAGCTGTAATTTCACATGAAACAACTGGACAAAATATGTGCTTTAGTATTGTAGAAAATGAAAAAGGATTTTTATTACTTATTATTATTTTCTGTTTCCATTTCTAGGAGAATAGATTAATAAATTCAGCTAAATACCAGCTAGGCAAAATGATTTGCAAAAAAAAATACATAAAATAAAATATTTATGAGGTATCTGAGCAGCTTATAAAGTTAAAAGAACATTCTTATACTATCAAATTACACATCTAGTAGTGTCCATGCGAATTTACAGCATGCTGAGCTGAACAGCACAAGTGCAGGGAGAATTTATCAGACAGTATACTGAAGTGCTCCATCATATCCTTTGTCACAGAATGTGTGAAGTCAAAGGAAATTACAGAGGAAATGCTAAATTAAGGAGCTTAGCAGCTGCTAAATATTACATTAAGAGACAGTGAGATGTACAACAATGGGGATTTGGGTAATGTGAATGTGTATATGTGCATGGACTGACTGATGATTTTATGTGTGTTTTTGTATGCCTACAGTTACACTCTATAAAACAGGAAACCTGAAACCGAACACATGTGAGGACACATTAATACACGGTACATAGACATAATGAAAGTCATGCTTGAGAGACAGAGGGGTCAGAGCCACATGCTCTCTTCAGGGCAGCATGACCTTTACCTCTATATCCTATCCAGTCTGCTATCATGAAGAGACATTCAGGGAAAAGAATTAAACATGGGGTGTTATACTGCGGTATGCAGTGATTTAGTGTCATTTCTATAGACAGCCCACGCAGCCTCTGCTGGTTACACACACCTAATATGCTGCGGCTTACCCTCTCCTCAGTAAATATGACATTTCATGATATTTGCATTGTAATGCTGAAGAGCTCGATTAGAGGAAGGCACGAATGCTTTTGAATTTTTTTTTTTTTTTGATGAAGCAAGGTCTACATCTGTGAATCTGCTTTTCGATTTCATAAACATTTGCATTCAATGAAAATATCACTGGAGAGTTTATTTAAAAAAAAAAAATTTAAGAAAATAATTTAAAAATATATACTTTTTTATAATTATTCCAGACAACACACAGAAAGCAAACATGGTTGATGAAAGAAAGCACTGTACCTTTTATTTTGCTGTCCAAAAAGTGAGCTAGAGTGATAAAAGAAAGAATGAAAGAAGTCATTCAGATGCAAAATCAAAATTTTTGTGCAATGCAAACTATGCAATAAATGTACCTATTCAGCCAACTGGCAACCTGAGAGTTCCCATAAGTCATATTTGAATATGCTACAGTATACTGGTGTGCTGACAATGTGTTTGATTTTAAAATTACTCTCAAGTATTGCATGAATAATTTGACATGTTTCAATATGCAGGGCTCCTGCACTCCAAACAATACATTTCCATGACCTTTCCAGTCATTTCTGTTTACTGGATAAGGATGCTTTCAAAATCAAATGAATTTTTCAGATCTGTGAAGCAGTAATTAAAAAAATATGTGACTAAAAATAATTATTTGTTCACAAATGGTTCACTTTGACTTGTGAGCTTTTGCTCTACACACTTTCTAACCAAGAGCAACATTTAGCTTATGAAATATTTTAGTGCAAAATAAATAAATAAATAATAATAATAATTCATACTACCATTCAAAAGTTTGAGGTGGGTAAGATTTTTTTAATGTTTTTGAAAAATGTCTCTTATGCTCACCAAGACTGCATTTATTGGATCAAAAATACAGTGAAACAGTACTATTGTGAATATTAATAGAATTTAAAAAAGATGTTTTCTATTTTAATATATTTTAAAATGTAATTTATTCCTGTGATGGCAAAGCATTGAACATTGCTCTTCAATATTTTTGTGGAAACCATAATATGTATTTAAACAGACTCTTTGATGAATGAAAAGATCCTTGCTGAATAAAAGTTTATTTATTAAAAAAAAAAAAAAATCTTACTGGCCCCAAATTTTTGAACAGTACTGTATATTCAGAATAAAAATCTGGACTTTTCCATTTTATTCATTTCAATTACTTTTTACTGACCTGTAAAACACAATTTTATTTGTGATATTTATTTGTTTTTACTGTGGGAACACTGAATAAGATACCTTTTAAAGCTAGTATAATACAATACAAGGTTCACAACAGGGTGAACTCACCGATATTGCAGTTTTCTCCCGTCCAACCTTGGTGACACTCACACTTCCCCTTTCGACACACACCGTGCTCCCCACAGTGTGCCTGACACTCCTCCTGTTCACACCCTGCCCCTGACCAGCCGTCCGCACACCGACACACACCTCCAACACACACGCCGTGAGGACTGCAATCCGTTGCACACATTTCTGAAAGAAACAGCATTGTGTTTAAGTCATGAAATACAAGCGTACAGGAATACAAGTCATAAAAATGCAGTTTAGAAAACAACTATAGAAACAAAGCATATTTTGTATAAAGTCACATAGCTTGCATTAATGTAATAATGAATGCCATTCAAATAATCATTATGGATGTACATATTCAAATACTTGTACATTAGATTTTAATTTTATTTAATGCATTTTAATGTGGGATAGACAATGAATCATTTAGCCAAATTGTAGCTTCCAAAAAGGGTAGTTCACCCCAAAATGAAAATTCTGTCATCATTTACTCACCCTCAACCTTCTTCTTTCTTCTGTTGAACATGTAAGAATATATTTTGAAGAACATTGGTAACTCAGCAATTGCTGGTAGCCATTGACTTACAAAATGTTTTTCCCATACTATAGAAGTCAGTGGTTAGTGGTTACCGGCAACTGTTTGTTTGCCAAAAACCTTCAAAATATATTATTTTACGTTCAACAGAAGAAAGAAATTCATACAGGTTTGGAACAACTTGAGGGTGATAAATG
>NW_015659401.1:503602-521857 GCF_001515625.1 Sinocyclocheilus rhinocerous
TGCTGCAAATATAACATACATTAAATAACCCCCATATAGCGTACATGAATCACCTTGTAGCAGATCTATACAGGTGGAGCTGTGGAAGGTGGAGGGTTTCTGAAGCAAGCTGCAACTGCTACGGCAAGCACTAAGTCATATATTTGAATGTTGAGCAGCGAGCTCATTGGCTACCGATACAGGAGAGAACCAATCAGCTGTGCCATGTGATAATGATGTCATTAGGTCAGATTGAGTTAGACCTATCGGACTCCGCCATCTAGAGTTTCATGCCAGAACTCTGTATTTATTTATTTCCACAAAAATTAATTTGAGATCAATAATTTGTGGACCCATGCAGTACTTTTGCTGATCCCATGTTGAAGACCCCTGATCTACATGTTGTCTCATCTGCTTTGGCAAAACAAATAAGAAATTTCATCTCCTTTACAACAGCACCATGCTGAATTATAACTGCTATGACTGAACGCATCTTTGGCACTCTAATTCTCACTGCTGGATTGTATTTGAATGTTGGGGAACAAAATTGGCAGTAATCCTTTGATAGTTTTGTGCTAAAGCCAATGCACAACGGCTCTGAACTTGTCATCCTGCAAGCTGTGACTGCTAACATTTCTGGAGCTCTCCAGAGCATCCATCAACAAATACATTCACACACACACATTCACACAAGACTTAGTGTCTTGTGCGCATTTTCAAGGACAAACGTCTCTTTTACAGAATCACACTGTGTTTGTGATTCTATGTTTATCATAACGTTCCGTGCCTTTAAAAATAAATGTTATATTTGTATATTATTCGCTCTATTTTGTCTAGGAGGAAATGTAGCCAAAAAGACTCTCAAAAAGTTATTTGGTTTGAAGGTTAAAGTTCAAGGCAACATGAGAGTTTTTTTTTAATCATTTGAATTTAATAATATCGCTACATGCCAAAGCCAGTTTTGGAGGGTATATTAAATAGATAATTACTTCCATAAGGCATAACCATATTCTGCAAGTGTCAGCAAACTTTGTGCACTCTCTATTCTAGAGAGACATCTCAAATTAGGAAGACTTGGGTCCATAGATGGTGCTACAGCAACTTCATTACTGAGTTTATATTATACATTCAATTTACCGTCACCTTAAAATTTCCCAGTGGGATATAAACTATTAATCTAAATGAATTAACATGCACACTGTAGAATTACATCTGCATGTCTGTTTCCAGTCCAACACCGATCTGCATGTATTAAAACAACCTACAGGTCAAGACAGGATCGTAAGATTGCATCTCTATGCGTCAGACAGCACAAGGCATTTAAATTTTCAGTATGTATTTTCTGCATAAATTCATATAAATCAGGCATTGTCTGCATTGAGCTAGAGATTCAGATATAAAAGCATTAAGGCTAGAGATCCGGTTTTCAGACATGCTGCAATCAGACAGCAATGTGAAGGACCATCTAAATGTGTCTTATGACAGATAATGAGAGAAGCTTAGACTTGGATTGCCCCCGTCCACCTTCATTTCAACTAATCATCTTCTCATGTCGATACAGTAAAGTGAAGTAAATATGGGCAATAGCTTGAAATCTCAAGTTTTTCTTCACCTCCATTTCAAATGCATTAACATTTTCGGTATTTATGTTAACTCATTTCAGATATTGTCTGTCTTGAATTAGAGATCAAGCTATTGGAAGAGATTTGGGTTCAAGGCTGAAACCAGGCAGCACTGTGCATCTAAACACGCCTGATGCTATATAACAAGGTCAACTTAGACCTGGCTTGGCCCCATCAACCTTCATTTCAACTAATCATTATGTTCTTAGAACTATCACCTCAACGACTCCTAAAAACCCACTGAATAACACCACCAGGGGCAATTTTGATTTTATAAGGCCATGCTGGAGCCAATTTATCATCGCAGAGAAATTACACCTGTGACTTTTTCAAAGTTCTCCACCGCTGCCCAAGGCAACCTTTCAGGCAAGTACAAAATCGGTCTTCCATTAAGATATTTCTTTGTCAAGCAACTTTTAGAGTGGGAAGAAAGTCAAATAATGCCAAACAAATAACAGATAACACCTAAGTTTGAGTGAAAGCCTCTCTGATGTTTGTACAGGGGAGCCTTTTTGCTGTCCCTCTCAAGAGTTTTTTCTTCAGTCACAAGACCTTGGAGGGTCTGATTAGGTCGTGCTGGCTCTCTGGAATTTTAAATTGCTCTAAAAAGGTGAAGGGTTGGTTGATTCATTAAACCTTTTTTTTTTTTTCAACTGCCTTCTTTTTCCACACCAGTCGATGTAATCAATTTTTCATTAGCGGCAAGGTGTTTATCTGTTTTTAGCACTTCCAGGTTCCAGCGGGAGGCGGGTCGATCCACGCCACACACCCGTTAATTAAAGTTTATTTAATTGAGATGGAACAATGGAGGTAATGAAAAGACAAAACCCCAACTGTGCAAGCAAGTGGACTCCCATTGCTTCCATGGCCAGAGCTAGAAGTGGGTCGAAGCTAAGCTCACAAACACCCAGATGAAAGTAATGGCTTAGTGGCTTAACTACATCTTAAACAAATATTTTTATATTCAGTAAAAGCTAAAAGTTTAAATAGAACATTTCTGTATAGCAGTATTGTTATATTTCATTGCTAATGAAAATCCTATTTAAAATTCAACTGTTATTAAATAGAAGCCTTACAAAATTACTTCAATTTGTACAGGAATATAAAAGTAAATATATATACACTACCATTTAAAAGTTTGGGTCAGTATTTTCATTTTATTTTATTTATTCATTTAGAAAGAAATTAATACTTTTATTCAGCAACAGTATATTATATTGGTCAAATCTGACAGTAAAGACATTGACAATGTCACAAAAAGTACTGATCTTTTGAACGTTCTATTGATCAAAGAATATTCAAGAAAAAAAAAACTATCACAGTTTCCACAAAAGTATTAAGCAACATTAAGAATAATGCAAAATGTTTCTTAAGCACCAAATCAGCATATTAGAATGATTTCAGAATGATCATGTGATATTGAAGACTGGAGTAATGGCTGCTGAAAATCCAGTTTTGACATCACAGGAATAAATTACATTTTAAAATATATTAAAATAAAACAGCTATTTTAAATTGCAACATTACGTCACATTATTACTGTTTTGATCAAATAAAAGCACCCTTGGTGAGCATAAAACATTAAAAAATCTCCAAACATTTGAACAGTAGCATAAGTGTCAATCTAACTTTAGATCACATATAAACAGAAGATTTTTTTTTCTTTCAATACTGTAACAGAGCACATCAAATTGAATCTGGGGTGATATCTGTTTTACTATAACACTTTTTGATAACTGCAGCAGCACATTTATTGTTTTTCTTTCACATTTACATTTCACAAATTCCCTTACTACAAAACCACGGGCACTTATGATGGCATAATTCCCACAACATTCTCTGAAGAAACAGCCTGACAGCTACATTTCTTTTTCTTTTCACCAATTACTTACAGGCATCACAAGGGGAATGTAAGTTATAGCTACTTCTGTAAGATTAGCGTGTAGTATGTGCGTCATGGCCACAGGAAATGCTGACGTGATCGAAAGGTTACTCACAACAGGCTAATCAAAGTAGAAACATAAACATTAGTGTACCTAACAGCACACAGTGTGGGCAGCATGTCAAAGCACAGAACATGTCCTATAGTAATGATTCAATTACCTACAGTGGGGTGCAAAAGTCAGAGACCACACAGAAAATTTCTAAATCTAATATAAACCTGGGAAAAAAAAGTCTTGAGGTTTTCTAATAGCCTTCCAAAGCCAAATCAAACCATATACTGTACCACATAATCAGTGAATCAGTAGTACCTGTAGAGCAGTCAGGACCAGTCCAGTTGACATCACAGATGCAGGAGTTGGTCTCACTCTGGAATGTACCGTGGCCAGTGCAGTGTTCTGGACACATAGAGAGATGTGTCTCACAGTTCGATCCGGTCCAGCCTGAGGTACAGTGGCACTGACCATGGAGACAGGAGCCATGGCCTGAACAGGATGAGTCCACACAGTCCACTGTGGAAAACAACAGTATTTTCAGACCATTTTCTTAGAATTACCTTCACATTTTTTAAATGACTTTTAACCAATAATTTAAAAACTAACAATGTCTTCATGTGAAATGTTTTGCTTGAAAAATGCTATACTTCTTCAAAAATACAGTACCATTCAAACGTTTGAAGTTGGTAATTTAGTAATATTTTTTTAAATAATTTGTTCACCAAGGCTGCATTTATTTGATAAAAATACATTAAAAAGATATATTATTATTAGGGCTGTCATTTTAGGGATTACATTTAATTAATTAGTTACAAAAAATAACGCAATTAAAATATTTTAACGCATTTAACGCACTGGCCCCACCCCAGATCTATACGTCATCTTACATTTCATACAATTTACTGTCGAGTTGACAAACACTGTGCAGGGGAAAACCTCACTGCATGATGTAGCCTATAAAATGCAGTTATATGCCCTTAAAATTTAAGATATTGGGGCAAAAATGCCCCTGTATGTATGTTTTTGTCTCATATTTATACAATATATGATAAGCGTTATAACACAAGCAGTGAGGGCAGTATCAAATGAGTGCTGTTTTTGTCCAGAATAGCACGAATGCAAATGTGAGAAGTTAATATCGTTATATTTTAGATTTTAGGCAATGTTGTCTGTTTTGTTCAATTTTGTCAAAGAAAATTTTACCTATAAAGCCACAGCAGGACTGAGCAACACAGTGGTGATTCGTTTCTGAATGAATCTGCGTTTTGAATGAATCGGGCGAACCAATGATGCAATGGCCCATTCATAAAGTAAGCCATTTACTCAATTTCTGAATAAATCAGCAGTTTGAACCAATCCAATGATTAAATGACTCATTACTTACTCATAAAGACAATTACCGCCACCTGCTGGCAGTTTTAGTTTCTTATTTAGAGTATAATTTCATTAAAAAATAATAAATAAATAAATAAATAAAGTGATAGTTCATGGAACATAAAAGAAAATAATGAATGTTGGTAACCAGAAGAAAAAGAAGAATGTTGGTAAACAAGCTGATTTGGTTATTTGGTAAATACTGAGGTGTTTCTCAAATTATCTTCTTTTATGTTTCATAGTTTATGTTAGGCCCTTGTAGCCTAAACATTTATGTTTAATACATTTTAGTTGAATCAAATAAAACATTTCTTTCTAAAGTTACTTTTTTTGTAATAGCTACTTAATATTTTTCACATTTAACACAATAATGGCTTTAAATTATGTTTTGGGAGTATTTTCACAGCCACATTTAATTTGTGATTAATTGGATTAATCGCCACATCTTGTAATTAATTAGATTCAAATTTTTAATTGACTGAAAGCCCTAATTATTATTAAAACCGTAATACTGCCAAATATTATGACAATTTAAAACAACTGTTTTCTATTTATATATTATGTAATAGGATTTTAAGGATTTGATCACTTTAATGCATCTTTTCTGAATAAAATAATTTATTTATTTCTAACTGACCCAAAAATTTGTATTGATAGTGTATATTTTACTTATTAAAATATTTTAATGTAATGCATTTCAAAATGTGGCTTTGGTGTTCAAATACTTTTTTTCAGGCCACTGTGTCATCAATACATATGCCTTTTTAACAGTTTTTTTCTTTTTCCTCAAACAATCCTTCTGATAATGATACCACACCTTACCATTTTCAAAAAGAAAAGTCTATATTCTTTCTTACAAGTCTACACTCCAGAACATCTTACTGTATAAAGATTCAGTGATGCTTAGATATGCCATTTCAGCTTCCTGCTGCTGTTCAAGAAATCACTCTTGAATTTGAGGTATTACCATCATGGAATATAGAACACCATGAGGGAACAATATCTGCACCATGGGATATGTCTGATCCAGTAAATTGGCTTTTATATTCATGCCATGCAGTTCTATGATCATGTAGCGCAAACTCTGGACCAAATGATGCACATGAGAAGGAAACACATGCCATGACAAATCCATCATCATGTTTTGCAGCAACAAACAATGTGGGTTTAAGGTATAATTTTTTTTCTTTCCCAAAATGTAAACCCATGCAGGTATCAGAAACAAGTTTATAGATGACTTCTCTGATCCATGAGGGTTTTTTTTTTTCCTCAAGGCTCCAGATTTTGTGCACTGGCCATAAATTACTGCCATAAGAAGCATGATGAACTGTTCTTGTTGAGACTGGGACAGACGTACTAATTTAATTCTGCGCTACTTCTTGAGGTTGCAGTTTTGGGGAATTTGACAGCTATCTTGTCGGTGCATCACTGTAGGTGTCAAATTGCAAACACTGTTGCTTGAGTCTGAAAATTTGGTCATCATTTACTCAGTCATTTCAAATAATTTTGAACACAAACGATGACATTTTCCAGAATTGTTAGAACTGTTTTTGTCCATATAATGAAAGTTCTATCATGACAACTCTGAAGATTTTAGCATGGTAATGGATATGACAATGTAAATGTATTTGGTCTTGGTGGAATAGATCTGCTAAGTACAGGAACTTGCTACTGCCAGTACATACACCGATACGATGATGTGAGTATTTAAGACATTCTGCTGCTACACAAATAGAATATATAATAACCTGCAGCAGATCTATACAGGTGGAGCTGGGGAAGGTGGAGGGTTTCAGAGGAACTCTGAAAGCGCACTGCGAACTGCTCTACTGAATGCTAACCAGCCATTTAACTGTAAAGCAGCAAGCTTATTGGCTGCATATGCAAAATGAACCAATCAGCTTGTGCCAAGTAGTTTAACGCTGTGAATATTATCAGTTTGCTTCAAGGACCCATCAGCCTGCGCTATCTAGAGTTTCATGACAGAACATGGCATTTAGTGGGGTCTAAAACAACATTAGACCACACTGACTTTCGTTGCATGGAGAGAAAAACTTTCATTGCATGGACAGAAAGACATTTTTCAAAATATCTTCTATGTTCCACAGATGAAAGAAAGTCATAAAGGTTTGGAATGACTTTAGGGTGAGTAAATGATGACAGACTTTTCATTTTTGGGTGAACTCTTTAATCTCTGTTAAAGTCAACAGTTCATATAAAAGCCTCAAGCTGTTTTGAAAAACACATATCAAGAGGCTAACAAAGTGCAATTGTCAGACCTCTTTGTCGGTTTTAATTGGCAATCAACTTAATGTGACCACTGCCGCTACGTTATTAATTGTAATTTGGTTATTTCTAAAGTCAAGAATTTTTGTGTTGTTTTGTGCAACTATATAGAAAACTGTAGCATAAGAAAATGTATTTGCATTTGCTTTTTAAACAATCTATTGCTAGCAAGTCTATCTTTTCAAGCAACTCACTAGGTCTTTCCCTCTCTTCTCGACCTCAGGGTGAGTTACTCATTCAGTTCAATGACAATTATAACATTGTTCAAGTGACCCGGACATAGACATCTAAAGAGTTAATACCCAAGCCTATTGAATGTGGATCAATAGACTCAATTGGTTTTACCCAGAGAGAACAGGAGGAAAATAAAAAATCAAAAGACAGGAAATTTTGTGTGCATGCAAGGGGTATTTTCTTGGCTGTCAGCCTTATCTCAATCCCTTATGTGGAATCCATTTCAGTCAGTGGATGCTGCTAAATGGTGTGGCTAATTTATCACAACAAAAACCAGTCTTTAAGTCAGAACACTCATCCATGTAATTAGCTGCTCAGTGGTGTTGAAAAAGTGCTCTCCTCCACTACAATGAGCTACATGTGTTGTTTCTCTTCACATAGCTGCTGAAAACGGTCCAGTTACCTTGGTCACAGTTGTCACCTTTGAAGCCAGGGTTACATATGCAGGATCCTGTAACACACAAGCCACGACCCCCACACTGGGCGTCCATACATTGACCACTGGGCACATCACACTCAATTCCTTTCCATCCACTGTAGCACTGACAGCGCCCCACGTTGTACTGGCCATTTCCGCTGCACAGCACTGGACATGCCGCTAAAAGAAGGAAAGAAAATAAAGCTAGAAGGATAAAGGTAGAGCACAGATGGGAGAATCTCACCAAACATGTCCAGGATGTTTTACTTTCAAATTGTTGTGCAATTTCCATTAGTTTCAATGATGATTCTCATTAGATTCTCATTACTGTAATACAGTAATAAAAGTCATCCTTCCAGACAGTTATTTCCAGACAAAGCCTACAACCTAAATACAGTACCAGAATCTTACTGACTTAAATCTTAATTAATTTTAATTTTACGTTTTATTTTATATTGTAATTCTTATAGATAGATAGATGGATGGATGGATGAAGAGGTTCTTCACAGGTTTTGTGAGATTCATCCTGACAGCGAAAACTATATAATTAGAAGACACCACACACCTCTCGAGCAATATGGCCCAAGGAATCCTGGGAAGCAATTACATGTGCCTGAGACACATTCTCCATTGCCATAGCAATTGTGTGGGCATTCCATCACCGACTCTGCACAAAGAAGGCCAGATAATACAATTACATTTTATCTGTGGCGCATTAACTGCATTTTTACACTGCTTCATATTTGTGTGTCAAGAATTATAATGAGTCTCTATGGAAGTGGCCTAATACTGAATTCCCACTTAATAAATAAATGTATAAATAATTGAAAAAGCAAGTACTTCCCTTTCCTTTTTTGCTGTAAATAAAAACAGATCCCTCCCCATGACCGCATAACATAAAACAATATATATATTTAAAGATAAAAACAAACAGCTCAGCAGCTCAAGGCTTAGAGATTTAGTCTTTTGGCCTCCATATTCCCTGGCCTGACAGAAGGAGATAGCGGCAGAATCAAACTCATTGATTAGGCAACATCTCAGGGCATGCTTCTGCACGCCTCATTATCACTGCTGCGCTATCTCAGGCACTTGGTTGCAAGACAGAAATTTAAAAGACCATCTGAAAGCACCTATAAAAGCTTGTTACAACAGCCCAATTGCTCTGTCGAGCGTCACATTACACAATGTTGGGTATGAAATTACATTTTCAGCTTTGATGCATAAATAAGCAGGAAACACAAAATAACCAGTCACTCTCTGTGGTGCACAAACAAAAACAAATGTGTATGCACTCAATCACATGACGTTACATGGTTGTATTACATGTGCTAGCTCACCTAGTACTATGGTGCTGTATGAGACAGGCTCTACGGTGCGGCCATCATTGTAAAAGGCCAGGTGCCACACACTGGTATGCAGGTACTGAATAAAGCCTGCCTGCTGAACGCTAACCGGATTCTCCAGTCGGTCCCTGAGCTCCGGATCCAACTGAACACGCTCTCGTGAGATGAGCCTACTGCCATCTAGAAGCTCCACAAAGTCGTACTGAAACAAACACAATTACATTAACCACTATTATTCAGCTGTTGTCAAATGTGTTACAACAAAGTAAAAGGTAAATTTAATATCCAGACACCATGACATTTAGGCTGCCATTACCCTGTCTGATCCAAAAATATCATCCCAAGAAATCTTTTAAAATACAAAGAAAAAAAGTATATTTTTCATTCATTTGGCATCACAGAGTGTGTTATTCACAAGAACTTCCCATACTTCAAGCAGAACATTAAAATAAATAGACAGACCTATTCACTGAAGACTCTAAAGTTTCTCCAATTGATTTCCTACTGGTCAGCTACCAAAAGCAATAAGAAGACACATGGCAAATTGGAAGCAGCACTCAATAAGCTTGCTTGAGTTTATTGTGATGGCTTTGGGGACACATTGATTGAACATCTACAATCCTCAGCACTTACGAAATATGCTGCTTTTATTGACAGCTGTGAGTGTTAAACACCCAGCCAATCACTAAGACAGAGAGATGTCTTTCTGTTGGAGCAGTTTGTTTTGTTTTGTTATGATTAAAGTAGGATTTGTTCTTTCTGGTGATTAACCTTGAACGTCTGATTCCCTCAACTGTTTTTATATTGAATAGCTTCTGTCAACAGGCAGTCAACAGTTTTATCTGTGGTTTAATAAACGCCAAATAATGAAGCTAATTCATTCATTCTGGAAGATTAAAAAAGTTAATTGACCTTATTTTTAAATAACTTAATAATTAACTAATTTAGCCACTTGTGACTTATTTGAGACAATTAAACAAGAAGACTTTGATACTGTATTACCTGGGTGTGTGAGGGTGGAAGTCCCCTCCTCCCATAGACTCCAATCAGGGCATTTTTCTGAATGGAAATATTAAACTTGAGAAAGTGGGGTTGTTCAATGAGAAGTCTGGACCTCCAGAAAACTCCTGGTGGAACGGCATGTGCTACCTGCTGACCCAACTCCACCTGCCCTGTGTCCAACGTGGAGTTATACTGCAGCATCACTCCTACCCTTCCTGTGAGCAGACACATATTAAAACAATATTGACTAAATAAGTATCTCATACAACATATTATACCATATTTGGATTAGTTACATAAATACCTCTATTCAACAAGGACACGTTATGTTTTATAGTTTTTTGTATTTTTGCCTTTGTGATTAATATTACACTGAATCCACAAGCCCAGACAGGGCTGTACAGTGCGACATATATGTCGCACGTGCTACAAAAAAAACTGGTCTGTGCGATGAATAAATTTACCACTGTAGCACGGGTGATTTGATATTTATTCACAGTTCACTTATCAGATGTAAATGTGCAGTTAGATATTAAGTAAGGTTCTTTATTGTTGGGCAATCATGCATATTTCATTTTTTATTTATTATTTGTTTGTAACGCAGCAGCAAGATTCATTTTTAATGAGCCAAAAAGAATGCACGTCACACCTCTGTCTATCAATTTGCACTGGCTACCAATAGCTGCTCGCATAAAATTCAAGGCTGTGCCTTCCTGGTGGAATGACCCGCCCAACTCAGTCTGATCAGCTGAGTCCTTAGCCAACTTCAAGAATCGGCTAAAAACACATCTCTTCCATCTATATTTGACCCTCTAACTCTAGCACTCTCTATTCTAATTCTATTCTTTAAAAAAAACAAAAAAAACACTTGTCCCTTTTAGACTTACACTCATAGATGTACACATTTGCTGCTTGTTTTCTTTATAAAAAACAAACAAACAAAAAAAAAACTAACACTAGCGTTCTAATCTTTTTGTATTCTATCTGTATTCTTTTTATTTATTATATTATTTAAAAAACTCTTGCTACGTGTACTGCGTTAAGCTAACTGAGACTTGATATAGCACTTGCATATATCATTGCTCTTTTGTTGATTTTGATTGCTTCCATTGTCCTCATTTGTAAGTCACTTTACTCTTGCTACGTGTACTGCGTTAAGCTAACTGAGACTTGATATAGCACTTGCATATATCATTGCTCTTTTGTTGATTTTGATTGCTTCCATTGTCCTCATTTGTAAGTCGCTTTGGATAAAAGCGTCTGCTAAATGACTAAATGTAATGTAATGTAATGTTTGTCCAAATTTTATTCACATACTCAGTCAAATACTAATGCCAATCAGTCCAGTCAAGACAGTTTCATTTTAGCCAGGGCCAACAGTTGGATAAAACCAAGGGTCTTCTTTTCAAGTCTAAAATTTCAAAAGAAAATTTAATTAAAATAATTTTTTATATTCTCTCTATATGTTTAGAGATAAATGGTCTCTTCACTGATTTTCCTGATGAGAGCCTCTAAATATCAAACATTACCCTAAAACTTGCAGTAGGCATTTGCCATGCTCTTTCATACTCTCAGATGACAGATGACAGAGTTTATACAACACAGGCAAACATCTATATATCACACTTCAGAAAGAGGCAGTAAGTCAATTCAAAGAAAACAATATAGCATGACAGGCTCGCACTCAGAGTGAGGAAATCGTCTTTTATTGACTTGCTTCAAACTGATGCTTTCTAAACATGGTAATTAGGCCAAACCTAGCACAGTGGGTGCTATTCTTTGGAGACTGTCACTCTTCAGTGAAAGACGTTATCACTATTGTTTCTCTGTAGTACTTTAGAAATCTTTAAAGTCAACAAGAAACAACATTCATGGCCCTTTTCACTTATTTTATCCATTGGTAATTGACTGGATTGAGGAAAAACGACTGTTGCATACCTGAATGGACCAATGTGGTTAGCTGTCTTTTATATCTCACAATTGCAAATTTCTATCTCACAATACGACTTTATGTCTCTCAATTGCAACACTGTTCCCTTTCAGTCGGTCACTCTCGACGTCACGTCGGATGACCGACGAATTGGGATCTCGCTTAAAGAAGGGAGGTCGTTGGGGAAGAATGACCTGGTCGTCAGGTTCCTTAAGGGCGCGAGAAGGTTAAATCCTCCACGGCCCCCCTCTATACCCTCTTGGGATTGTGACATATCTTACAAGGTGACTATGTCTCTAAATTGCAACAGTGTTTCCTGTAATCTCACAATGTGACTATATCTTTCAATTATGACTGTTTCTCATTGTGTGACATCATTAACATTTGCGACTTTATTTCTCACAACTGACTGTGTTTTGCAATTGAGGCTTTATACTGTATCTCAAATTGTATTTATCTCACAATTACCACTTAATATTCCATTCAAATGCACTATACTGCACTAAGAACAAGAAAGGAGCTGAAAAGAAAACACTACTCTACAAATGAGTAATCTTTGTGGCTTGAAAGAAATAACTGCAATCTATATATGATGTATCTAAAATATCTCATAGGGATGTGTAAATGCAGTCCTCTGTGACTGAAAGGTCATTGATTTCGGCCTTGAAATGTTACCATCTGCTGAAATTGCAGTCACAGTGTTGGTCGGGAACGTCACTGGTTTGGCTTGTCCATTCTCAAAGGCGTGATTATCCACATCCTTCAGTTTCCAGTTCAGGCCAAGTACATGCATGGCTGCGAGAGAAAGCAATTAAGACCGTGAAACGGAACAGCAAGCACATATCATGTCATGAGACATTCTCATTTGCAAAAGGATATAGTTTAAAAGCAGTTGAAAGCCACTCTGGAAGGTGATTTGCAGTCTCCTTTACGCATGTGTTGGACACAAGTGCAGTGCATATAAAAAGAAAACCTCTCCCTCATTAGAATCTGCTCTAAATAGTGCAAAATGTCTTTTTTCTGTTTGAAAACATGTTCTTTGAATTATCGCTGCTTGGGGTCTTGACGCAAACTGTTTTGAGTATACTCCAGATTAGTCTTAATCTTGTCACTGAAAACATTTATTGCAGAGAAAATGGAATTAGATTCCAGTGATTAAAAACAAAAAAAGAAGGAAAAATGCGAAAATCAAAAGCCTGAAAATCAAAACATGTCTGCGTTATATAATGCAGGAGTTTCTCCCATTCTCTCTTCCCCCTTGCCATCTCTCCTCTTTTCCCCATTCTCTCTTCAAAACATTCTCTTCTTCATGCACTGCTGATAAATCTTAGGCAAACACTTTCTAGTTGTTTTTTTTAACTGCTCGATCTGTGTGAAAACAGCTTGGGAAAAGTCTCCTTCAAAGTTCACAGCGAGGGAGCTTGCTGAGGAGGCTGCGCTTCACACACCTCTCTTCCTCTCGCTTTGATCTTTGGAGGGATGAATGTTTCTAACAGGCCTTCAGCAGGGGAGGAGGAGCCTCCGACTGCGGCAAATAACTCACAGTGGGGAAACAATGTTAAAAACTGAGAGAATTAAAAAATGGAGGTTATAATGTTTCTGTGGACTAACAGAGTGAATATAGATTGCTGTGTGGACAATAAGATCAGTTCATGCAGCTTTTGCTCCGCTCCAGATATTAATCACTAAACTGATGTTTTGTTTTGTTTTTTTCAGTGTATGTGACTTCCTAGAGATAGGGCGACTATTTAGAGCAGAGCACCAGGTGTTTTGGCCACAGGTGAAGGTTGAGGAAGGAAAAACTCCACCTAATGAGCTATTTCGCTATCTCTTATGGGGGCAGGCTGGATAAAACAGCTCACACCTGAGTACCTCATGGTCACATAAGGGCGTGCAAACACACACACACACACACACACACACACAGTTACCTATACAGTAGCAGAGCAGAACTGACAGCAGGGTGGCCACGCCTACAGCACTGAGAGCGGTGCATTTCCATGAACACCGTTTAGGTGACTTGTTAAATTTGAATGCACCTCTTGATAGTGTGTTACGGGTTAAGGGACGGGCTGGTGGAGAGTAGACAGCCCCGGTCGCCATAGTGTAACCGGGATTGGGAGCTGTGAAGAGAGACGTGGTGCCTGTTCCAGTCTTAAGCAGGAAGTGCCTATAGGGAAAGGGAGATAAGATATGAGATGATGAAATATAAAAACAATAACCTTGCTGAAAACTTTCAGAACGAGCTGTGAAAAAAAAGTAGCAGTGCCTTTTTTAAAAGTTATATTAAAATGTCTGACCTATTGAGAATTTTAAAGTTAAAGGGGTCATATGATGTTGCTAAAAAGAACATTATTTTGTGTATTTGGTGTAATGAAATGTGTTTATGCGGTTTAAGGTTCAAAAAACACATTATTTTCCACATACTGTACATTATTGTTTGTCCTCTATGCCCCGCCTTTCTGAAACGCGTCGATTTTTACAAAGCTCATCGGTCTGAAAAGCGAGGTGTGCTGTGATTGGCCAGCTATCCAGTGCGTTGTGATTGGCCGAATACCACAAGCGTGTGACAGAAATGTTACGCCCCTTACCATACTGTGATGCCCTGTCCGAGACAAAAACGAGACAAAAACATTAAAACCCATTATAAACGAGGCATTTGTTGCATCCAAAAATATATCTTTTTCATTGACATATCACTATTTTAATCACCATGGAAACTGCAGCTATAGCTTTGCTATTTCTTTGTTGTAGATACAAGGTTTTGTATGTAACAAAAGCTGTAATTTAATAAGCTGCCATTAAAATCCTAATAGCTTCATTGATTTAAAGGGCTGTCATTGGATCAGTGCCTGTACTTGTATGAAATGAATGTCTCTAACGATGGACTATGATGGAAAGAACCACACAAAGTCAAGTCAAAGTGAACTGTGGTTAACTGAACTCTAGATTTTATAATGACAAACATAACCCATAATGATGTGTATGCATCAGCATCTGATGGCAGTGTTTTCTGCTCTGCTTTTCATCAGTGGCGCTCCACCGCAGCCAAATCTTCAATGCCATGGCAAAAGAAATCATTTTTTACCTGAGTTGTTAATGTTACGTTTTCTGTCTGATTTAAATGTGATGAGAAAAGCACAAACCACAAAATCACAACAAGAAAAGTTTTGAGCTCATAAAAACTCACAAACTTTAGAGTTTGAACCAGTCTGATGAATCCCTCACTGGATGAACACTGAATGACTTACTGATATCCTTCCTACAATACTCTAATTTTTTGTGAAACAGCATCATTAATTTCAAAAGTCTGGGGTCAGGAAGATTTTTTTATTTTTATTTTAATACTTTTAAAATAAAAAGCAGCATAAGTGTTTTCAATATTGTTTCAACAATGTTTATTGAGCACAAAATCTGTATATTAGAATGATTTCTTAAGGATCATGTGGCACTAAAGACTGGAGTAATGGCTGCTGAAAATTCAGCTTTACCATCACAGGAATAAATTGCATTTTAAAATATATTAAGATAGAAAACAGTTGCAATAATAATTTACACGGTATGTTTTTCAATGCATTTTTGTGAGCATTCTTTCAAAAACATTTAAAACATATTAAATGTTGAATGTAGTGTGTATATATAAAATAAAAATTGTATTAAAATATCACTTTATTTATTTACTTATTTTTCAAATTCTTTAAACTGGACAATTCAGTCCTAGTAATGTGCCTATTAATGTACAGTGGGTATAGAAAATAATCACCCCCTTTTAAAATATTTTTTTTGTTTTTGTTTTGCAGCCTGAAATGAAGACGGACACAGTTTTTGTTTTATCCAGCTGTATTTACTCAGTGTGACTTATAACATCCAAGTGAAAGATATAACACCAACATGTCAGAAAAAAAAAACAGAATCACTGAGATGGAAAAAGGATCATCCCCCTCCTAAAATTGACTTGTAAACTCAATCAGGTGTAGCTAATCACCTTCTCAATGGCACACAAAGCCATTTGACTTTCAACTGTGATCAGCTGTGGTCATTTTGATAAGCTCAGCATGAAAAGAGCTTTCCTGGAGCCTTTCAGCCCTTGGTAGTGCAACTGAAGCAAACAATCAACTACGGGAGGCAAGGCACTGTCAAAAGATCTCTGGGATAAATTTGTGGACAGGCACAAGTCAGGAGATGGATACAAAAACATTTTAAAAGCTTTACCAATGCCTAGAAGCACAGTGAAGTCTTTTATTAAGAAGAGGAAGGCATTTGGTACAACACAGACCATCCCTGGATCAGGACGTCACTCCAATCTGAAAGAGTTAGGAGGAAACTGGTCAGAGAGGCAACCAAGAGGTCTACAGCAACTCTGAAGCAGTTACAGGCATTTATGACAAAGAATGGTCTTTGTGTGCATGTGACAACAATATCAAAAATGCTCTACAAATGTGGCTTGTATGGGAGGGTTCCAAGAAAAAAGCCACTCCTCAAGAAAGGCCACATGCAGTCACAACTGAGCTTATGGACAGATGAGACTAAAATGGAATTATTTGGCCTCAACACCAAACGATATGTCTGGCAGAAATCCAATACAGCTCACCATCTAAATAACAGCATTCCTACAGTAAAGCTTGGAGGTGGTAATATCCTGTTATGGGGGTGTTTCTCTGCAGCAGGGACTGGAGCACTTGTCAGGATAGAAGGAAAAATGGATGGGGCAAAATACTGTCAGATTCTGAGGAAAATCTGCTGCCCTCTGCCAAAAAGTTGTCAATGGGAAGAAACTTACCTTCCAAAAAGACAATGACCCGAAGCACACAGCAAAACTAACCACACATTGGTTGAAGGAGAAAAAGGTGAATGTCCTTGCATGGCCTAGTCAGAGCCCAGATTTAAAACCCATTGAAAGTCTATGGAATGACTTGAAGACTGCAGTCCACAAACTGTCACCATCAAATTGAACTGAACTTGATCAGTTCTGCAACGAAGAGTGGGCAAATATTGCAAAGTCTAGATGTGCAAAGTTAGTAGAGACAAATCCCAACAGACTAAATGCTGTAATTAAAGCAAAAGGTGGTTCAAATAAAATACTGACACAAGGGGGTGGTCCTTTTTCCAACTCTGATTCTGTTTTTGTTTTTTTTTTCTGACATGTTGGTGTTATATCTTTCACTTGGATGTTATAAGTTGCACTGAGTAAATACAGCTGGATAAAAGAAAACTGTGTCCGTCTTTTTCAGGCTGCAAAGCAACAAAATGTAATTATTTTAAAGGGGGGTAACTCTTTTCTATACGCACTGTATATGTGATATAAACACAAACACAGTCACTATATACATGCATATATCTATATAAAACACATTGTATCCAAGCCAACCATTCTTTGCCTAATTGTATACAGTATATATAGGCTTAGGATTTTATACTTTAATATTTTCTAAAAAACATTTTTTTAAATTGAACTCAGGATTTTTTGTTTGTTTGTTTTGCTGGCTGTAATTCTGCTTCAAAACAGGGCAGTTTGCTTATATTTTGATTTGTTCCCTTTTGTTGTTTATATAATTCATACCACACACATCAATAAAACAGACATTCTCAGATTCATTTTCAGCAAATGTTCATGTGTTGTTGGTGGTTCCCGTTCACTGTGTTGTGCTGGCTGTTACATTGCCAGTCTGCTGCTAACTCTCTCCCTGGCGGCCTCACACTGGCTGCTGCGTGACTGCTGCGTACAGTCTTGTGTCCTGGAGGCATTTTACGGTTGGTGTGCTGTCGGTCCTCCTCATACAGCTGCTGTGGATGGAGGGCCATTTTTTTGGCCATTTAATTTTTCATTTAAGTTTACTGAAATGTGATTAAAGAAAAAAACAAACACAAAATAATAACAAGAAAATGTTTTGAGCTCATAAAAATTCACAAATTATATACAATCTATTATTTGCTCCTAGGCAAATGTGCTGCCTTTATACTTTTGACCAAATTGCGTTCTTGTCTTTTTTCCACTGTACAAACTTGTATAAGTATAATAAACGTTATATCAATACTGTTATAATGGATATTATTGTTCAGAATATATACATACTGCTTTGATATACTTATATATATATATATATATATATATATATATATTTATTTATTA
>NW_015659401.1:522551-527819 GCF_001515625.1 Sinocyclocheilus rhinocerous
GATCATGAATTTGTGTACAGTTTATGGAGCTAATCACTATAGCCCCGCTAAAAATGGCCTAGCGACGCCCATGCTTCTTACGTCCATTTTGGAGAACCAGGACAAATATTTCAATCGATCGCTCAGGCATTTAAGTGGCACCGAAATTAGGGGTGCTCCAATTGATCGCCTACTAGGGGTGTGACGAGACACTTATCCCACGAGACGAGACGAGACACGAGACTGGGTTCACGAGACGAGATCTTTAGACTTTTTTAAAGGAAATCCTCAATGATGAAATATATAGGAAAAAATAGTCTTTTATTCAACTGAAAAACACAGAATGAAAAAAAAGTAGTTGCATTTTGAAATCAACTTGTACTATATGAAATTAAACATCTATTTTAATAAATTTTATGCAGTAATAAACAACATGTAAACACTGCAAAATGTTTTGCCACAAACTCGACTGACAGGCAAGTAATTGTACAAAAATTATAAATAGTATAAATAAAAATAAATAACAAACAATATAAATATCCCTTTAAAGTGGAAGTGAAGCAGTCAGTCAAGTTTACATTATTTAGTAAACTGATCTCCAATTAAAAAAAAAAAAACATATAATAAACACGATTAATGTATTCATTTAAAAGAATAAAGCAGTGGTTCCCAAACTGGGGGGCATGGCAAGGCTGAGGGATAGTTAGGGTCCTATGAAATCCGTTTCATTTTTTCCTAAATTCCGTTTCATTTTTTCCAAATTCCGTTTTTTCCGTTTTAATTTTTCTGGATTCTTTTTTTTTTTTTTCGTTTTAATTTTTCTCGACTCCTTTTTAACAGTTAAATAAAATTGTATTAATTAAAAAGCATGTCTAATTAATTAAAATCATGAAACTCAATTTATTAAAAGTTTAACAAAAATTACATGTTTAGGGCCCTATTAAATGTTTTATTTTTTCTCACTATATTATTTATATTTTATATTGTTACCAAATTCTGTGTTTTTAGCATGTCTAATTATTTGAATGCATAAAACAACTTAATTTATTCCTTTTTTTTCTTAAAGTAGCCTTATGATTTTTTTCCCCCTCAGAAATTCTGTGTTGTGTATTTACATTTTTCTGGTTATCAAATGAAGGCATAAAACATTAATTTAATTTATAATTTATCTTTTAATTATTGAAAATTAAGCAAACAAGATTTTTTGGCAAACAAAGGGGATTTACTATTAAAATTATTAAAATTAAGAAATGTTTTGTGTGATTATTCCTTAAAAAATAATGTTTGTTTCATTTTAGTAGTAGTAGTAGTAGTAGTAGTAGTAGTAGTAGTAGGCTATGTACATTCTACTGAAAAATAGTTCAAATCAAACCGGACTTTTATTTTGACGGTTTGCCGTGAATACCTTTACAGTTCTGTGTATGAGATATGACGCTAGTTTTACTCAAAACAAACAGTAAAATGCTCATGAAGTGACTCTCAGAGCATTTCTGGAGATGTTGTTCATGTGTTTAAGTCCTCATTTAGTGAGACGGCAGACGTTGAAATCACCGCGAGCGTCACGTGCGCTTCAGTATGTGTGTAGTAAACAAAAGCACGTGACATTCATTCATTCAGACCATAGACTATGATTCAGACAGACACAGAACATGCAGGATTTATATTTAAATAACAAATGTGTAATGCAAATGTATCTGAAAGGTCTGCGCGAGGATATCGTCACGTTCTCGCGAGACACATCGGATCTCGTCACACCCCTAATATATATATATATATATATATACATGTAATTTGTATTTATTTATATTTATTTATTTTATTTTACTTTTTGGAATTTGGAAAGTAACACTAGAAAAGCGTTATACAAAATAAAAATTTAAGACACAACTGGTCATGTCATCTCAGCATGGCGGCCCCCACAAGAATACAACATTTATTATTAGATTAGTCTTCATCTCATCTGTACATTATTATTTTATCATTTTTGTCAAACATGCCATTCATTTTTAATGTGAAGGTACCTGATTCATCTTCTACACACAAACAATCATTGATTGTAAATTTCAGATGAGGAAACATTTAAAACTCACCAGCTACTAACAGCTTTACTCTTTAAAAGTTAAAACCTCAACAGTCAAGCAGCACTCGGAGGCCTGTTCTTTTGTGGAAATTTCAATACAGGCCTGGTTTAAGATGCCTGCTTTTCATTCAGAAGGACTCCATTGTAAAACTTCTACTTTATAATCTGCACAGTTATGAGCTGCTGCCACGACTCCAAACACACAGGCACACACACATTTTTCACAAGGGCTCGGATAGGTTCCGGGCCACTGCGCACTGAATGAGGCACATTTAAAAGCCTTCACAAACGATTAACAAATACACTGACAGTGTGCCGTTTTGAGGCCAAACAATCTATAATTGATTAGCGGGAGTGTGATGCCAGGCAGAGAAAATGACTAAGCTAATCCTCATCGCCCCTTTTTGTAGGGTGTGAGAGTGTTGTTCGCATTAGGACGACTAAGAAGTAACTTCACCCCAAATAGTTTTTTTGCTCTTGTACAATGTGATTCTCTGTCAGCATCCCACCTTTCCTTGTCATCGGGTTGACGCTTGGAATGCTGCGGTGCGAAAGAAGAGGCCCTACAGAAGAAAAAGGGAGGATTTGGAGGTTGAAAGAAATTGCAAACAAAAGAATAGAAGTCCTTTCCTGGCATAATCTGATATATAATGACTGCCGCATTAGCTAGGCTAAAGAAAAGAGTGGGCTTTTCAAAGGACTACTTGTTGACTTAAAGAGTTAAAACGGTTGAGTCTATATGCTAAAAGAGTATGTGAAGCGAAGACAGGGCCTCTTTCCAACAAATGTGCACATGAGACAAAGTTAAATGAGAGGAGGAAAAAAAACTGTGAAAAACAAGGAGGACTTGCACATTTCCTTTCAACTCCAACTAGGATTCAAGCATCCTCTTTGAGGCGGAAGCATCTGCCACCTCAGTAGGGGTCTCGGAGCAGCAGGTGCCTCTCCAGCACTCGACAGAGTGGCGGTATTTTAAGACGCTCCCTGGAGGTTTCTGCGCCACTGCCATTTTAGGACAGTCCCTTTCTGTTGACATGTAAAGATCAGAGTCTTTGTGACAGACAGCAGAGTGGAAAGTTTTCAAGATAACACGCTGATAAAGGTAGAGTAGTGAGAAAAGGAGATGGTGATGGATTGGTGTACTGTGAGGAGGAAAGAGAGGAAGCTGAAGAGAGAGAGAGAGAGAGGTAGTAGAGGAATTGTGACCATTAATAACAGGAGAAGCCTGTTTTCTCTGCCTAGATCTAGACACACAACAAAGATTCTTCACTTGATGTGATTACAAAACATCTTACTTTCTCATATCCATAAGAAGTACACTCTCACTAGAGTCCTTTGTTTTCTTATTTTTTTGTTGTTGATTTTTTTCCTCTCCACAATAGAGCACAACAGCTGTAGCCTGCCAAAGATCAAAAACCCGACACGCAGCATTGCCAACACTTCTGTTAGTAATGGATGTGTACAGTGTGACTGCAGGGTGGATTCTACATTACATGCCATTTCATTAAGAAATGAAAAACAATTTAGTGGCCTATTTAAATGATTTATGAAATATTAACACTTATCCTTCCTGTCCTACATATATTCCTGTACTGATGAAAAATAGCCAGTAAGCTACTTCACGTTTAGTAGAGATTTCCAGAAGTGAAGGCACCATTTTTTTTATTTTTTTGGAAGTTAGTGAAAAACATTAAAGAAAAAAAGCACGGACGTTGAAATACCAGGGAAAGAAAAGCCACACTAAATTCAAGTTTGATTCATTCATTCAATATGATCCACTCCACACTTATTTTTATAATGACATCCCATTCCTCTATATATGCCACACACACACACACACGGCTACTTTGTTCAACCTAGTTTATAACTTAATTGATTAATTTAGTATATTCTAGCCTACACACATTGCAATCATTTTATGACAGGAAGCAACAGTGAGATTGCTTTAGATACCATGGTGTATAAGGTAATTTAAAATAGTGTTTGAAATTGCTTTATGATTGTTAGAATTATATTTCAGCTGCACAGGTAACTTAGCTGTTAGTATTCAATGTGATCTCATGATAATTCGTATTTATTTTACGTAAAATGTGCTTCTATAAAACGTACACTTATGTTTTTACAGGCACTAAAACGTACAATACTGACGTATTTTCAGCATCTAAATGTACAAAACTGACGTATTGACACCTAAAAATGAATCCTTATGAATATTGAAATCGCGGCATTAATTTTATTATTAGTTGTTTTTAGTTGTCATATCAATTACCTTGTTGTCAATTGCATTATTAAATTGTTTACTCGTTTGCTTAATATAAAATGATAACATTTCATTTTGTTGTGTGATTTCTGCTGCCAGCTCGTTTCCAAGAATATGCCTACATAATGTTAAACACGACTTCACTTTAAACCTTAAAATAAATAACATTTCTGCAATCGTTTAACCTTTACTTGTCATGTAATGTTTACTTTGTTTGCCATGGGCCATGGGAAAAAAAGGCGTTTTCTCCGACATGCTGTGACTGACAATAGAACTATAAAATACACCAAAAACGCAACATAATAACGAAATGAAACAATTTTATTAATGCGCTGTAATCCAAATCTTCCGAATCCATAGGACTGCGAGGAACAGACCCAAATCCAAGCCTTTATTCGGCGATCTTCATCTCCATCCCGAGCAGCGAGTCCAGTGACCGTGAGCAGCAAAGCCCGCGCTGACTGACGCGCTCTTTACAAATTCAAATGTTGCCACTTCAAACGACAGGTTTTACTGCAAGATAATCAAATGCTCATTGGCTCTCGCCTGCATTCGTCATAGATTGTGACATGCAGTGTTTCTGGTGAGGTGTGTTTGAATGATACGCTCGCTCCTTCACGAGTTCACGGAGTGGATCGGGAAAATAATCTGGATAATATTTTCAGCAATAAACAACAAATTCTGCTCTGGCTCACACAAACCTACTGTATTCCACCAGAGAGGACCGCGGCTGCAACGCATCGTCATTTGGATTACTTTTGGTACTGCTTTTGACATTTTTGCAATAAATAAATGATTGTAATGGCATCTGTCTGTCATGTTTTTCTTATACTGTACAGAAATGTTTAGGTTTATAGGTAGGAGTGGTTTTAATGCTCTACAATTTTTATTTTCCTGCATATTTCGGTCAATTGCGTTTTATATCCTTTTATATTCGTTATATTCGCTA
>NW_015659401.1:528629-547017 GCF_001515625.1 Sinocyclocheilus rhinocerous
GTCTGTCATGTTTTTCTTATACTGTACAGAAATGTTTAGGTTTATAAGTAGGAGTGGGATTAGACTATAAAAATATTTTAATGCTATATTGTTACTACAATTTTTATTTTCCTGCATATTTCGGTCAATTGCGTTTTATATCCTTTTATATTCGCTATAAAATGGGTAGGTTTAGGTTTGGGGGTAGGTTAAGGGGTCTAAAAATCTAAATCGCTTATTGATAAAATGATACAAATGCATTGATACGAATATCTTAATGATACAAAAGATACGTAAATATTTTTACGTTTTTTAGCTAAAAAAATACGTAGCGATTTGTACGTTTTAAACGTTGAAATACGTCTAAATTGTACGTTTTAGCATCAATAAAAACGTACAAAAATGTACGTTTTGTGCTTGTAAATATTATGTATTAATACCTACGTATAAACATGAGACCAGGCTGTAGAATTAGACTTGTTCTTCCTTCAAGTGGCATAACTTTTGAATATTATATAAATATTTAAAAAAATGTTTCAACATATAATCCATCATGATTTACATTTAAATAAGATCCATCCTGGATTACTTCACATGCATACTGTTTTTTGTCCATGTCAAAGATAAAACAACACGTTGTTTTCTCTTTTGGCTGAAAACTGAAAATGTATGGTATTTTTGGATAAAAATGATAGCCATCTAGTAGGTACTTTTCAGCACATGTAGTTACAGTCTTGAGATGTTTTTTGTTGTGGAATGATACTGTGAACAGTCTAAATCTGTTATTCGTCTTGTTTAACCTTTTGAGTGGGTGGCAGCTCAGGCTCCTCGGGGTACATGCAGCAAATGCAGGGTTATATAAACTGTGCCATTATGACATTATGCGCAATATATCTTCCAGGAAGAATTTAACTCCTTCATGCTGTTAAAAAAAAGTTCATTGCCAGTTTCCAGCTTCTCTCTCTCACTCTCTCTCTCTCTAAATATATACACTATATCTGAGTAACACTGAACATGTGATATGTAAATGTGGCCAATCACATGTTCATGTTGTTGGGTTTCTGATGTCAAAAATCCAATTATTTTTAAAAGAGCCATTTTTGCAGCTTAGTTTTAGTAAGATCTTTTTGGCATGTGAAAGAAGTTTTCAGATCTGAAACTGACAGTATGTTTTCAAAATACAAAAAGTATTTTATTTCAAAAGATCAAGGAAGATTTGTTATGACTCCTTTAAGCTAAACATAAGCATATTCTTTTTGATGTTTCATCCACTTAGTCTAAATATTGGCCAAACGAATTTCATGAATTGACTGATTTGGATTTAACTACTAATATTATTTTATGGGAAACAACTTCTTTTCTGTATCCACTACTTGGTCATTTAATTATATGTGTTTACATAAAATTGCTTGTATACATAATAGAAATGTTGGCTTGCACATGGTAACTTCTGTTTTGGTTAATTAAGTCTATTTCCAATGCTTTTGCATTCATATTCGGCCTCTGCATGGACCCAGTCTACCGGGACCCTTCCCTTCAGCCTTTTGAAGTGAAAATGCTGATTGTAGTGTTTAGAAATCTGCATATGGGTGTGGAAAATTTATGATGCAGTACATTACTATTTACTCTGTGAGTCAGTTATGAACAAAGGCTGAATTTTGTAAAGGAAGATATCCTTTTATAAAGACTTGTTTTGCACTTTTAATCCTTAATTAAAAAATGCTGTCTTATAAATAAACAGGTTAAGAGACTGTGTATACTATTACAATAAAACATTTTTTGTATCATTATAAGAACAAATGTGTGTATAGAAATGCTTTTGGGACCCAAATGATGTGTGTATATACATATCTGAAGAGAGTGAGACTATACATGATGTGTATTTATTTATGCTTGATATGATACTCATGTCATGCATACATAAATTCATTCTGTCAGGTGGATGCTGGGTAGGCAGCCCTCAGCTTGAGTAGTACACTTCAAGATATCTGAAGTGACAGCAAGGTGCATTATATAAAGGCTTGTCTTGGTAGGTTTTAACACAATATTTGCTTAGAAATTAGTAGTGATAAATAACTGAGGGGAACTCAATGGAAAATAAATGACTATATAGACTATGATTTTTGACACAAATGTAAATGATTAAGTTCAGTTACATAAGTGTAATTTTAATATTTATACACAACACAGAGATTCATGATACACAATGTTCAAAAGATTGTAAACGTGACATAAGCTGTGTCCCTAATCCCTATATTGTGCACTATATCAGGTGTCAGTCATTTTGTAGTTTTGTCTGAATCCCCTATATAATGAATTGTCCTATATAGTTCACTCCTTTACCCATAATGCACTCTGATTTAACTGATGTACACTCACCAAATCTGACACATACAATAAATAAATAAATAAATAAATGCTTGTCTGAAGTTGGTTTTTATTTCTATAATATTGCCTTGGTACATCTCTATAACTTTTTTGATAAGTCATAACTTCATTAAAAAAATTATTATAAAGATTGGTAGCAAATAGTTCAGTTTACCAAAAACTGAAAACAAACATTTTATGTTTCTTCACTAAATCATTTATTAATTTAATATTAATTCAGAAGACTGTACAGAGAGGAACTCAAAATTAAAATATATGGGCATCACCTGTAGATAACATATTCATGTATGTCTAATCAATGTATAAAATTAAATAAAATAATAAAAAATAATTTACTCGCTTATTTTCTTTTACTCCTTATAGTCATTGACTACATATAGAATAATGAAAACAGTTAGTGAATGAGAGAGCAAGTTCAGACACAGCATATGACTGTGTAAAAACACATACCTGTTCTCCAAGCCCACGTTGCCACCCAGAACCCAGTTTTCTTGCAGCTGCACGCATTCAGATGCGCTCTGAAGCTCTGTCGGCTGATTGGCCAGTGACTGGTTGAGGGAGGTGACTGATGGATGCTGCTTGTGTTGATGTGGAGCAGGTGGCAGAGAAGGAGGTCCTGCTTGGCTGGGAAGCTGGTCTATTGGAAGAGGAGAGGCAGAGGTATTAGTGGAGCTTGTTACAGACTTCTGCTTTACACAAAGCACAGGCGGATTGTGTGCCTGTTCCAGATTGGATTGGGTTAAATGGGATTCTTTACAGGATGATTTGGTCCTATGAACACCTTCAAATTTTCACTTCACTCTGTCCAGCTTCATTTAAGAGAGACAGAAGAGACGCTAAACACTACATTATGATGGTTTACTGCACGGTTTACTGCAATGTGATTTAATTTGTGAATTAAAATAACAATAAAATATATATATATAGTATTATTAACAAAGTAGTAGTAGTCAAAAGAGAGCAGGCAGATATGGCCAGGACAGGTGAACATGACTCTAAGAATGAATCGAAGCAGTGTGTAATTATACAACTTACAAAGACTTGAAATTGAGTAGCAATAGTGACATGGTGCTCACCGACTTTTACGAGTGAGCAAACGTAAGTCTCCGCAGGCCGTTGCTGGGGAGCAGATGTTTTATAATGGGCTCTTAAACTGAACGCTTCACGTTTGATTACAGCCAGAGAGAGAGACTCTCATTTAACTAATGACCGGAACCTCCATTAGGACAGCAGGAAAAAAACAGGTTTTCTCATTTCACTCCAAGCTGGGTAATTGCCCCCCAAAATGACACTGTGTGATTATCTCACTGTCCCATCCTGCCGCCGTGCTGAATCTCGTTTAATAACAATAACCCTTAGGAAAAACTAAAAACAAAAGTTCACACACAAGTGGTCATTTATGCCACACTAGCACCAGTCATGTTAAGAACTATGAAACACCAAGTAATTCTAAACAGACAGAGGCTGAAGTGAGGAAAGAACAGGAATCATTATGACAGGTGTCTTGCCACATTAACTCATGCCTTTTTGAATGCGACTTAATGGAAAATTGTAACAAATTATTTACTTCAATCTAGATAAGGAGGCGCCGCTCTGATTCAATCTGAGCGCCACTAGACTCCACATACTAACAAATGATTACACACAGCATAAGCAGAATGTTAAGGCATTCAGCAGGCTTTCTATCCAGATCTGAAGCAATGAGCTTCCTTTAATCAAACTCCCTGAGCAATAAAATACAATTCTCTCTCTCTTGATTGGACGTAAACATGGTGTACATAGATTTCTCTTGAATGTGCATTTCTGTCCTTTGTAAGTTTATGTTTACCTTTACGTTGACTTCCCCTGCAAAGCACATCCTGCAAAAAGATGACACGGCTAAGGAAGGAAATTTCTTTATGTTTTTCCATAAAGTTTTCATTTGCAATCAGGGAAAGACAGATACAGTTGGCACAAAATTTCTCAATGTCAAGTCGTTCTATGATTAAACAAGATGCTTTAGTGGGCCGTTTTGATTAATATTGGATGGAGCGACTGAAATGACATCCCATTTTACTGTTAATGCTACTGCTAATATCTGTATGAAACACTTCTAAGGGGTAAAAAGGAAAATCTACATTTTCCTTCTTTCATGACTAGGAGCTAAGAAGGGCATAAACATGAAAATATTCTATGAAACTGCACTGACACAAATGTATGCTGACATATAAATATATTATTACTATCCTGCCTTTTTGAAAGTTATATGAGCCAAATGTAAATCAATAAACATATATATTTTTTTTAGTTTGGACAAATAAAACTGATCAAACAAACTGTTGTCTTTTCTGGTTGCCACATATCAAACTATGTTTTCCAGGAATAGTAAGACAAATAAATAATTTATGTAGGTTATTGTTTTTTTTTTCAATAGAGAATACAAACAATTAGTCTTTTCTAGTATTTTATGCTCTCAAAATCATCTCAAAAACCCTTTGAGTAAATGGCTGTTCTCACATCAACATCTATCATTTATCAAAAAGAAATAAAAAAATACATTCCCCTGCCCATGACAAGAGTATAACATAAACTGTCATATTTGATAAATGAGACTAAATAGTACCAGAAAAGGGGATTTGCTATTGCATTTCTGTAAATAATGAAAAGAAAATTGCATTTATGCAATCTGTGGTAAACAGAGGACCCTTTGAGACACCATGAGCATGTTACGGTAACAGATGAATGTGAAATACACATAATAGTCTGTGCATGCCTGAAAGGAGCTATTAAAATATTATTCAATCTAAACACAAACAGTTGAAAAACAGAACATAAAATATCTTTAAAACACAAACTCTGAACTTTTTCCTCTAATAGTAAGAACACAGGCACATTTGAAGGCAATGAAAATGATGCATTAACAGAGAATACACATTATTATCTTTGCTGTCTTGAAGAGCTTTTGCACTCACTCCCGCTCCCGCTTCTAAGACAGATTATAACACCATTCTTGATTATCCTGTGCCGAGCACTACCCTATATTTAGACACCCCTCCTTAGCTCTCCTTCCATTGACTTTGCCAGTCCGTATCACATCCAATCACTTGAGAGAAAATGTCACAGTTGGAATAACCCTCCGGAGCATGGAATAACCCAGCAGTTACCAGTGGACTATAATTGTATTTTACTTCAAGTTCAGTATTCATGAGCCACTGCCACATACTCCAAAACAACCCAAAATTGTATGTGAAATAGGAAAGAATTTCAAAATCAAACTTATTTTCAAAATCAAACTTAATAGAAGCTTTCCAACAAGCTTTCCAATCAAACAAGAAAGATAACCACAGGAAGGAGTTTGATATAGTTATTCAGTTTCAATATGAAACACTACCTTCGTGCTTAATTTACCCCCCAAAAGGGTGCATATTAATACCTAAAAGCTGCATATTACCTAAAACGCACATATTAGTAACTAAATGGTACACCTTTTAAATGGGCACTGTCCCAGATACAACTTTGTGCATTTTTTTCTAAGAGTGCATCATTATGGCAAGAGGCCTGTGTAAACTGAATTACCAAATAGGTTGTGATAAAAAAAAAAAAATAAAGAATATTGCAAACCGACAGTTATCCCTGCCTTCCTGGCTTTTAGTCTGAGCTCACTTCCTAGGAAGTATTGAAGAGATGTAGCAGTGGGGCAGGGCCCACCCATGATGAGAGTAAGAGTTGTGGAGGAGTTGGCAGTATAAGACTATAAATCTAGCATAATAGTGAAACTTGTCTACCTGGCATGACAGGCTATTCAGGAGGCATTCAGAGTCCAGCGTAAAGCAGAGCACAAGCATTTAATCAAAGTCACACCGCCGCGGAGCTGAAAGTGTTCCCTGGGACTAAAACCTAACAGAGAAAGATTTCAGTCCCTCTTGGTGTTTTTCCTTCAGTCTGATTTCTAAATGTTAATATCTGAATATGCTCAGTAGGTAGAATTCTGTCAGATTTGAATGGTGGTTATTTGTCAGTAACATTGTGACGTAACTTTCTCAGAATTTTCTGGCGACAAGAATTTTAGACTAAAAGGAGAGACGTTTCCTGTGACACGATCACCCTCAAGCCATTCTGTCTGAAACTGACATCGACTATCTGTTTCCAATGTAAAGCTTCGCCAAGACCCCAGTAAAGACAAATCATACCTACACCACATCCGTCCCGATGCTGCTGAGAGCCAGTGTTCAGCTTTTGTCATTTAACGATTTTTATTCTCTTCCTTAAAGGGAACAATCATCAGTGAAATCATTCACCATATGTAATGAAATCTGAATTCATAGCAACTGCACTATATTGCATATTGCACTGAGAAAATATCATTAACCTTGTCCCCAAAAACACTACCAAAAAATATCCAAATACTTTTGTAAATGACAAAAGAAAAAAAAAAGTGTGCTGATTTCGAATATTTCTTAGAACAATATCTGTTCAGTAATTCTGCCTTTTTCTGCCACCTTGTTTAACAACACTAATAAATAATTACGTAATTACATAAATAATAATTACTTGGAAATACATTTTTTAAATTATAATATTTTTTTTTACGTTTTATTCTCTACAACACTTTAACCATTTAGATGTATTTATTATTTATTTATTTTTATTCAGATTTAATTATTTAATGAATAAAATCTCCTTGAATTCATACTGGTCTTACACAGAAACAAAAAGCACCATACTGTATATTAGGACTGCATAATTAAATCAACTAAATAATCAAGATTACAGTTGTGGATCCCATTGCGGTTAACCCTAACATGTTTTTGCAATGGTTGAACACTGTAACCAATCACTGACATGTCCCTTGTGCACTGCCATGTACTTTTACTTATTTTTCCCCCTCGGCTGGTATGCTTCTTAATTTGCACTGCCTTACCAAGGCAAGTTGCTGTCAATCATGTTACTATATGATCTAAATTCACTGTGCTTTCACGTTTGATTGAATAATGTTTGAGGAAAGATTTACTTTCAACAAGCCAATTCATGATTTTGGTTTCCCGCCAACTGTTGTCAATAACTGTATCGTTTCACCAGTGTAATGGTTAAAAAAAGCAAAATCTATTTAAACACTTCACCACTGTTCCCTGTGAGTTCCTCAGCATTTGATAATGCATCAGTCATTCTTTACAGTTTTGCATGATATTAAAACTGCCCAATAATCAATAACTGTGCAGACCATACCTGCAGCACTTACAATAAACACAACGTTACCATCCATTGGTGTGGACGCCAAGATAGTTATTAAATGAATGAACAAACTGGTCACATTTACCTACAACAAGGGAATTAATTAGTACAAGGCAGCAACAATTTACCTAAAACAAGGAAACAAATTATTAAAATGTGCCCAGGATAAAACATGCTAACGTATTAAAGGTCGCATATTGTCAAAACTGAAATTTCCTGGCTTTTTTCACGATAACTGAGGTCTAGGGGCTATTTAACTACCATATAAGTTTCAAAACAGTCAGTCCACAGTAAAATGCACACAGCCTGCATAAAGTAGCTGTGATTTTTCACGAACCGTTGTGACTTCCGTAAAAAGTTGACGTCAGAACTACACAGTCACCGCCTTCAGTCACCACCCCGAGCACCGCCCACAGTCCCACTCTCCTTTTGCCAAACCCCCAGACAACATCACGTCCATGCCATTGCTGAGCAACAACAACACGGAAACATGTCCAAAAGGTTAACTTTAACCACGAAACCAGATCGGCCAACCTGTAACGTTACACTCTCACTCAAAGGATGGACGATCTGACAGGATTGTTACTATGAGGTGGATCACATCTAACGTGTATAGTAAAGACAAACTCACCGTGTCTAACTTAGTCATGATGAAGATATATATACATTTCAATTTCAGCAGGCAACTATTTTTACAGCTACATTATTGTTCCAGCCACAATTAATCACAACAATGTATATACAATTACAAATGATTATATATAAATCGTCAGTTTGTTGTTTTACACACATGCACACAGACATTATTTCATACACGACATAATCGTGAGATGCAAGAAACATAGACATATGGCAAGAAATATGTACACGCGCCCATAACAACAAAAGACAATACTTTATTGAACCTTTTCTGATAAGAAGTGTGCGCTGCAAACGCAAGCATTTTTGACGATCGTTTCTGTCCAGTCTGCTCGTTTTATCGCGTTTAACCACAGCTGTCGTCGGTTTTTTGTCTGGCAGTGGCAGCAGATATGCGATAAAATTTCTAATTTGAGGCTGTATTACGTCGATTCTGGCACCCAACATCACAACAAGATGATATTTTAAGCTCCTTATGTAGCCGAATCTGCGCTGGTTTGAATGGGCCGCCTCCAGTTTCCCCTTTGTTTGCTGCCTCCAGCTAGCGCTGTGACGTCGGCTGACCCTAGTTACCTGTGGTTGGCCTGGCCGTGCGTCACTCAGAAAACAACAGGCCAATCAGAAGAGAGGCTCATGAATATTAATTAGACAGGCCAAAATCGACCTGTTCTCAGCAGAGCTCCTGAGAGAGGAGCTGTAAAAATATATTGAGATGGTTTTTGGTACTTATACCGCAAATATATATTCTTAAGGACATCAAAACCTAAAATAAGCACACAGCTGCAATTCCAGGTTTTCAAACAGAGATGGCGACAGAGGCAAAACTTACGAACTGCAGCTTTAAATATTACATTTAAAGGTCCCATATTGTCAAAACTGAAATTTCCTGGCTTTTTTCATGATAACTGAGGTCTAGGGGCTATTTAACTACCATATAAGTTTCAAAACAGTCAGTCCACAGTAAAATGCACACAGCCTGCATAAAGTAGCTGTGATTTTTCACGAACCGTTGTGACTTCCGTAAAAAGTTGACGTCAGAACTACACAGTCACCGCCTTCAGTCACCACCTCGAGCACCACCCACCGTACCACTCTCCTTTTGCCAAACCCCCAGACAACATCGCGTCCATGCTAATGCTGAGCAACAACAACACTGGAAACATGTCGAAAAGGTTAACTTTAACCACGTAACCAGATCGGCCGACCTGTAACGTTACACTCTCACTCAAAAGGATGGACGATCTGACAGGATTGTTACTATGAGGTGGATCACATCTAACCTGTATAGTAAAGACAAACTCACAGTGTCTATCTAGTCATGATGAAGATGTATATACATTTCAATTTCAGCAGGCAACTATTTTTACAGCTACATTATTGTTCCAGCCACAATTAATCACAACAATGTATATACAATTACAAATGATTATATATAAATCGTCAGTTTGTTGTTTTACACACATGCACACAGACATTATTTCATACACGACATAGTCGTGAGATGAAAGAAACATATACATATGGCAAGAAATCTGTAGACGCACCCATAACAACAAAGGAAAATACTTTATTGAACCTTTTCTGATAAGAAGTGTGCGTTGCAAACGCAAGCATTTTTGACGATCGTTTCTGTCCAGTCTCCTTCTCTCCACAACAATTCCTCTAAAGTTAAGGCTATGCGTTTAAGCTATAAAAACGTCAATCCAAAAACAAATAAATTTAAGGTGATGCCTACCTCGATTGGTACGAATCCAAATGTTTCCATATTCGCGATGTATCTGGATGCTAAAATATTATTATGTAATAGGTTTTGTACTTCACTCGCATCGACATCATCCTTCACATCGGCTATATCAGCACAGTGAGGCGGTGGTCACGCTGAACGCAACAGATTGTACAACGGAGCAGTGCAACTTTTTATGTTTCTTTAACTGTATTTTATTTTGATAATGAACAGGCTGCAATGTCGCAAAATATGTTGTGTCTGTGTGCGCGTAAGGCGCCAGCGCGATATGGTCATACCAACGCTGGTTGGTTATACAGATACATGGCTATTCATTCTAAAATAACGATCGCCTAAAAAAACTCACTCTGGGGGATCAGCTAGAATATTTTAAACTCACGTCTGAAAGGGTTAAAGGTGACAGACATATTATATAAAGTTAGAAAAATGCCCTTTTCTATAAAAATAGCATGTATTATATACATGTGTAACATGCCGTCGGATAATGACAGTATCATATAAACTTCTCTATGAAAAAAAACTTGAAATAATAATCAAAACGGTAAGATAGCTTTATATTCACACTAACACCGATACTGGTCTGCGCTCCACTATAATGTAAATGTCACGCAGCTTTGCCACACAGATTTTGATAACCGGACAGCTAAATAAAATGTGCAGTGCACCAAAGAAATAGACTAAAAGGGTAATGTGGCTGCAGATCTGAGGATAGCCTACATATTTCTGCAATAAGCACCTAATATTTGCCATATATAATCTATGCCTGCACAGAAGTAAGCCCCGTCTAGGCGCTGCCTGTTTTTTTGAAAAAACGAAAAACGAAAATGGTGCCATTTTCTCATGTTTCTGTTTTCAATTTTAAATAAAAAAATGAATGAACGCAACGTACACGGACCCCAGAACAACTTTTTTGCAGTGAAAATGCATGGAATGGTTAAAAAATGGACACAGGCTGGGAACCCACACCAGGACTGTGGTTCACATATATGTGACATGCAAAGCAGTTTTTTAAAGCAATGGTTTAAAATCACATTAAAATGCGAACGTAGGAATCGTTAATCTAAATGCATGAGTCTTATCGAATACCAGGTTCTTGGAAATTTGGAACCAGTTCTAAAATGGAACCGGTTATCGATACCCAACCCTATTCATAAGGTTAATCTATCTTAATATTCCAGTTCAAGCAAATTAAGATGCCACAAATGAGACCAATAAAATAAAAGCAGTGTTTACTGCACTTATCACATTCGCTGACATCTATATTAACCTGTAAGGAAATTAAAAGGTATGTTTTCCACACTACATGTCTAAAAAAAAAAAACTGTAACCTGTGTGTGTGTGTGTGTGTATGACAATATGAAAAATAGGAGTCAAAAATATGAGTGCCTAAACCTTCTCTAAAATCCATATTAGCAATATATTTTGGGTATTTTATGTATTTATTTAAAATATATTTTAAATGTATACAGGAGATTATATTCTTTTCCCATATGTGGAAACGGCAACTAAATGTGGCCACAGCCACGAAACCCAGCTTCAACATACCTCAAAAGATCATCTGATCCTTTTTTATGTAAAACCTACCCTACATTCTCAACGATCACTTGTAATCTAAGCCTGTGCTCCATGTTCTCGCACTTCACAACTCCACAGACTACCTGATAACTTTCAAATGGCCTGTACAACCCTACTTTCAGTCAGGTTGGTTTCACGCCTCGGGGTAGAGACTCAAACCTTAAGCTCTCCTCGCATGTCGGAGGAATGCACAAAGGTAATCTTGGTCTGACAGACTGTGCTGCTGTGTACTACTGCACTGCCTTCTGAATAATGAATCCAGTGCTTCTTCTAGTCATCCTCCAGCAGAGCAGTCTGGAAATAGCTCCACATCTAAAAAACCTCACTGCCGAGGTAGCTTTTAACCCTCTCTCTAATCCCAGAAAACACACAAGCACTGCACCGCACTCGAACAAGCATGCAGATTTCCGCTCAATCGCATCTCCCATCAGGTTATATGTATAAGGGGTTTTCGGTGTTCTTATCATCCTTAAATAAAGGGAAAAAACAGGATCAAAATTGGGTAGCAGACTTTGTTTGCCGTCGTGCAAAGCGAGCAGGCATAGTAATGACCAATGGCAGCTCTGAGCACTGAATGATGGATGACAGTAAAAGGAGAAAGCAGAACGGAGGAGGAGACTGAGATTTTGGAAGCAAGGCCTAATAATTCAAACTACTTCACCCTATTCCAGGAATTCCTTGGTGAGAGCTCACAGACACACCAAAGTGTGCAGACAAATTCAGAACAGAAATATCGGGATGAGTGTCCCTTCATTAGAAGATCAAAGAGGCTCTTTTTTTCCCCAACTATAGCTGGGATTAATTCATAGGAAAGGGGTCAGGGTGAGCGAACATTCAGTAGCTGCAGAGGCTGACACATCCCAGATAAGCCTAATCGCGTTGAGTGGCTAATCATTCAAAGTATCACACTCAAAACACTTCAATAATACATGAGTTTTTTTAACAGATCGAGGGGTGAGAACCAGAAAGGCTAAAGTGACATTTCACCAACTTTACAGGAGAGCCAAAACAAAAAATGTACCATAGTTTGACTTTGTGTACTGATTTCAATTGTTTATGATAAAAATTTGTACACTCATGGATGACAGTCCTTTTGCCAGTAGAAAGAGCTCATTAAGAGCTTTCATTTGATATATATATCTCCATTTCACCAAAAATGTCACTTACGCCCTTCTGGTTCTCACCCCTCGAGATTAAGAAAATTCCACTGTTAGAGCAATAAAGTGATTTCATTCATTCTTTGTCAGCTCAGGTGTTGGTTACGAAAAAGCCCCTGACTAAAAGACAGACAGAGAATAAATAATTATTGGAACATCATTTCCAAAAGAGTTTAGCTTGCTTGAATAGCCAGACAAAACATTTGATTTGCATTGATGTATACAGTAAATGCATGCTTTAAAAGTAAAGTAAAAGTAATTTAAGTGCTATTAGCAGAATCAAACAAAATTGCGAATCTCTCTGTCCTCCAATCAGGTATTCCTTCTCTGAACCAATAGTTGTTTGCTGTCAGTGTGATTCTTTCTTGAAGGAGATTAATACTTTTATTCAGCTAAGATGCATTAAATTGTTCAAAAGTGACAGTAAAGACATTTGTAAAATTGCAAATGTTTTCTATTTCAAATAATCACTGTTTGCCATCACAAGAATAAATTTTGCTTTAAAATATATTAAAATAAAAAACAGATATTTTAAATTGTAATAATATTTCACAATATTACTATTTTTGCTATATTTTTCATCAAACAAACACAGCCTTGGTGAGCATAAGAAACTTCAAAAACATTAAAAAATCTTAGATCCCACACTTTTTAACAAGGAATGTTTTGCCACACAGAGCCACATGGGTAAATGTACTTTAAATACATTTTAAATGTTTATTTGCACTTATGGTTTGCATTATTTTAGAACTCAATTCAATTATGTGTCCAAAAAATAGTTGCTGAAAATGTGCTCAATATTTACACCAACTTCATCTAGTGAACAGAGCTAAAATCAATAATAAAATAATTTATTCATGAAATAAAAATATATTAAAATAAAAAACAGATATTTTAAATTGTAATAATAATTCACAATATTACTATTTTTGCTATATTTTTCATCAAACAAACACAGCCTTGGTGAGCATACGAAACTTCAAAAACATTAAAAAATCTTAGATCCCACACTTTTTAACAAGGAATGTTTTGCCACACAGAGCCACATGGGTAAATGTACTTTAAATACATTTTAAATGTTTATTTGCACTTATGGTTTGCATTATTTTAGAACTCAATTCAATTATGTGTCCAAAAAATAGTTGCTGAAAATGTGCTCAATATTTACACCAACTTCATCTAGTGAACAGAGCTAAAATCAATAATAAAATAATTTATTCATGAAATAATAATTTACACAGTAAGGAGGCATTTTTAGGCTCAAAAGACAACTTAAATAGTCAAGCAGTGTTATTTAAGTGCATTTAGTGCCTGGTTAAGATGGATAGCAGGTGGTTCGCAAATATGGTGAATATAAGACTCTAAAATATTCAATTAATTCACCCCATTATTTACACTGAGTCTACCAACAAATGGTTTGTCTCTCCACATTAAACTGGCATAGGAGAAGGTATTCACATACACACTTCACTTTTAAAAACCAAGTTAACATTTTCCAAACTACACTACAAAGCTGTGTAATGGCTTTTTAGTTATTACTTGGCAGCCTCATTCATACTTCAGCATTATGTAGCTTACGGGATGCTTCAAACTCATTTGTGTTGTTGTAGTGAAAACACCATAAACAACATTATAGGCTTTTAAGATGAGGACTTCTGTCTCTCTCTGCATTAATGTGCCATATATTCTGGTGCAACTAGAGCATTGTCTGTAAAACACAAAAAAATTCAGTGGGATGCACTAAAAAAAATGGGAGCCATGCCCAAACCTCCCCATCATATCTTGTCCTCTCCCTACTGTTCCTAGAAATAAAAGTGCAAAACAGCATATAATAAATGAGCTGAGATATTAAAGTGCACAATAGAAATGCCTACTTAAAGAAATCATGCAAATTACAATGCTTTAACATGCAATAAATTAATGAACACAATTGTGCAAACAGGTGCAGACTGTACATATATGTAGTCATCATTCCCTACAAAAAAACAATGCTGCACACCTCACCTTGTGCCCTGAGTCATAAATCAAATAATAGCCCTGTGCAGGCAACAGAACATTATATAACACTTGGAGCAAGACGATTACGTTACCTTTATGTTAGTGCTCGAGTATGGAGACCTCTGTCATCTGTAAATATATGTGGATTTGCGTGCACGTGACCCCGCTCGACTCAGCTGTGCATTCCAGCTTGATGTATCTGTTCTGCTTACTCTGGCCAGCTCTCTGTACACACAAATTACTCTCTGTCCCGGCTGCTAGTGCTCTACTAAGCACTTCAATCCATCATTGCCACACCTGCCCTGATGCAGGCCCCTTGTTAAATCATAGTCTTCCATACCTAGACCTACAAGACAGGGCAGGGCAGCGGTAAACTACAGCAGTGCAACGCTACATTTACCAGTTCCTATAGTGTGAGGGCTGGATGCTATATCAAAATGTGTTAGCTGGAACTGATCCTGCTATACCATTTATACCATGCTATACAAGTGGCATCAAGCACTAAATCTGACATTAACAGGGTGAATTCAGGTGAAGTAGGACACTTCTGGCCATTGAGATGACTGGGAGAAAATATCCCAATTATGCACACTGTGTTGTGGCATAAACAGCTCCATCGATTATAATGGAAGCGGATTAGTTTTGACACACTGTACTGCTCAAAGTGTAAAAGCAGGTTGTTTATGGTTGCCAAGTAACGTCACTGCATAGAATTCAACTTATGCATGGTCCCAGGTGTTCATATATTTTACAAGGGCTGTAAATGAGGCTTATTCAATCTTTCTAATGTATTATTGTTTTTAGCCTTTTGATTTTAACTCCAGTGTTATATAATGTGAAGCAGCTGGTGCTGGTGTTTTTATTTGTTTTTTTAGAATGATGTAGGCTAATATTTTTTTGTGTTCATCAGGTTACAAATAAAAAAGAAAATAATTGAATAAAGTGGGGTCAAGATGGCTTTTTAAAATTAAGTATTAATAGAAATGAACACTTTAAATTGGTGAAAAGTGACAGTTGTCACAACAACTCTGTTGTAGAATACACACAAATATGATGGAGGAAGGCAGTCTTTTAATAAATCCAAAGGTAGATCTAACACAGAGAGAGTGGTTACAACACATTACACACAGAAGAGACCCGACAGCAATGAACAGAAACAGACAAACTTAAGTACACATTCAAACAAGGCTAATTAATGACACACACCTGAACTAAATCAAATCAACAACCATGACAACAAACTCTACAGAGGACAAGAGCAAACCGAATGATATTGTGACAACAGTGAAGCCGTTTACAAAAAATTATATTTCAAAAAAATGCTTTTTTTTTTTTTTTTTTTTACTGTCTATTCTAGCAATCCGGTAAAAATCTATCACAGTTTCCACATAAATATAAAACAGGATTGTTTTCTACATTGATGATGATGATGATAAATGTTTCTTGAGCACCAAATCAGCTTATAAGAATGATTTCTGAAGGATCATTGCATCACACAAATAAATTACATTTAAAAAAAATATTAAAATAGAAATACTCATTTTATATTGGTATACAATTTCATAATATTTATTATCAAATCAATGCAGCCTTGTTGAGCATAAGAGACCTATTTCAGAAACATTAAAACACATTGAAAAAAAATCAGTGTACAGTAAATTAAAAAAAAAAATAAAAAAATGAATACATTGTTTATGGTTTTATAACATGTAAATCATTTGTGTAAAATCTCCAACAAAAATAACTAAAACCACATATTGGTACCACGATACATAGATTTAAGTCAGACTGCCCAGCCCGTACGTTTATATCCCTATGTGTAACACATAATAAAGACATATACTGATAATTATCATATAATGTGAATATTCTAAATTTCATTGCATTTCATCACGATTGTCAAGCACACATATAGCCATGACCTCAATCTGTCAAGCTACAAACAATGTGAATATCTATCAGCAGGAATTCTACAATTCTCATTTTCCTCCCACTGTCTACCCTTAGATATTTGTGCTTAATGTGAGGGTGTCACATTCAATTTGGTTCTCAGCTAATGCAAACACAGCAATCTATTGAAATCTAATTGAAATCTATTGGAGTTATAACCACTGATTTACTGTGCAGTGTTGGTCATTTAATACAGCACTGTGATCTATAAAAGCATGTATTAGATATGCAGGGACATTTATTTGACATTAAGTAGTGGGTAATATGAAGTACATTTTTCTTTCCTGTGCCATGAATTAAAATCTTATAAAACATCCTAACATTAACATTATTTAAATAATGTAGCATGCTTTTGAAAGTACTGAGCCATTCTCCCTACCACTGGTAATTTTACTAAATAAACTGAATACTGTGTTTCGACCTTTGCTAAATTTCACCTTTAAATGGCAAATGTGCGATGAAAATCCTATTTGTTTGTGTGTGTGTGTGTCCTTGGCTAATCTAAATAAATGCAAACCGGGAAAATCTACCGGGAAAACTGCTTAAAATAACCAAGAACTACTAAATATTTACTTCATAATAGTCTTGTAAGACCACTGAAGTCATGCAACTTAATTTACCACGGTTTCCTCTCAGTTTAGCAATACTGGGCTGATGTTCTGAACATTATTTGACCTCTTTTCAACATTCAAAATGAAATAAATAATACAATTTGACCTTCTGCTGGAAAAATAACAAGTGGTCTCAGAAAAATATTGTTTTATGATAACAGAAATGCTTTGTAATACAAAAATCAGATCAAGTTGTTTGTTATTAGCTTTCAGAATTGTAAACTGAATGTGCACTGTTTGTTAATACTGATTTAAATATATCAAGCTAAAATATTATTAATGAAATAAAGGATTAAATATTAATATCAACACAAATAAGACTTTCCATTGGGCCTCATGCAAAATGAACCAACAATGCAGAATTATAATAACCAATTATGTATCACAAAGCAACCATCTGCCCATAGAGCAATGAAAAAAAATAAGCAAAGAAAAAACTCATAATGATAATTCCAGTGCTTCAAAGAGTGCATCTAGTGACAGTGCTCACTTGAGACAAACACAAGACTGAAATGGGTGCTTTTTTTGACATTAAGAACTGAGCACTGAAGAGAAGATCTGACATTATCACTCTTGAGTGCCAAGTATCTAGGGCATAGTTGCCATTTGAATATGATAAATGCCTTACTAAGAACTCTCCTATCGTAACAATCCAGAAATGAATTGGGAATAAACAAAGCGGACATATGTTTCATAGCACACAAACCCCAGGAGGCAGTCTATATGGCATTAATCACTCCACTGAAGAGCACTAAAAAAACTCTCAAAGCACAACATTACAAATAGCCCTGTTTTTATATAGCGTTAAGATGTTCCAAAACGTACTGCATCAATCAAACAATGCATGAGCGCTGCACGTCCAGAGGTCTGTAATTGGAGCTGCGGTACTGGAGATGGATTGGGGTCGGACTGTCAGGCGGAAAAGCATCAGATCAGAGGCACGGTCCGGCAGCATGATGTCTTTGCCTCCGCTGATCCTCTCAGCCGGGTCAGGGTTTTCCTGAAAGCCCACTGTGACAGCCAACCACACACATATCGACACACACCTCATTACAAGCACCGTTGATTTAAGCGAAGGGAATTGTTTGGAGAAGGACAGACGGTGAAAGACAGACGTTGGGAATTTTGCATCTACT
>NW_015659401.1:548546-551292 GCF_001515625.1 Sinocyclocheilus rhinocerous
TTTTTTTTTTTTTTTTTTACTGTCTATTCTAGCAATCCGGTAAAAATCTATCACAGTTTCCACATAAATATAAAACAGGATTGTTTTCTACATTGATGATGATGATGATAAATGTTTCTTGAGCACCAAATCAGCTTATAAGAATGATTTCTGAAGGATCATTGCATCACACAAATAAATTACATTTAAAAAAAATATTAAAATAGAAATACTCATTTTATATTGGTATACAATTTCATAATATTTATTATCAAATCAATGCAGCCTTGTTGAGCATAAGAGACCTATTTCAGAAACATTAAAACACATTGAAAAAAAATCAGTGTACAGTAAATTAAAAAAAAAAATAAAAAAATGAATACATTGTTTATGGTTTTATAACATGTAAATCATTTGTGTAAAATCTCCAACAAAAATAACTAAAACCACATATTGGTACCACGATACATAGATTTAAGTCAGACTGCCCAGCCCGTACGTTTATATCCCTATGTGTAACACATAATAAAGACATATACTGATAATTATCATATAATGTGAATATTCTAAATTTCATTGCATTTCATCACGATTGTCAAGCACACATATAGCCATGACCTCAATCTGTCAAGCTACAAACAATGTGAATATCTATCAGCAGGAATTCTACAATTCTCATTTTCCTCCCACTGTCTACCCTTAGATATTTGTGCTTAATGTGAGGGTGTCACATTCAATTTGGTTCTCAGCTAATGCAAACACAGCAATCTATTGAAATCTAATTGAAATCTATTGGAGTTATAACCACTGATTTACTGTGCAGTGTTGGTCATTTAATACAGCACTGTGATCTATAAAAGCATGTATTAGATATGCAGGGACATTTATTTGACATTAAGTAGTGGGTAATATGAAGTACATTTTTCTTTCCTGTGCCATGAATTAAAATCTTATAAAACATCCTAACATTAACATTATTTAAATAATGTAGCATGCTTTTGAAAGTACTGAGCCATTCTCCCTACCACTGGTAATTTTACTAAATAAACTGAATACTGTGTTTCGACCTTTGCTAAATTTCACCTTTAAATGGCAAATGTGCGATGAAAATCCTATTTGTTTGTGTGTGTGTGTGTCCTTGGCTAATCTAAATAAATGCAAACCGGGAAAATCTACCGGGAAAACTGCTTAAAATAACCAAGAACTACTAAATATTTACTTCATAATAGTCTTGTAAGACCACTGAAGTCATGCAACTTAATTTACCACGGTTTCCTCTCAGTTTAGCAATACTGGGCTGATGTTCTGAACATTATTTGACCTCTTTTCAACATTCAAAATGAAATAAATAATACAATTTGACCTTCTGCTGGAAAAATAACAAGTGGTCTCAGAAAAATATTGTTTTATGATAACAGAAATGCTTTGTAATACAAAAATCAGATCAAGTTGTTTGTTATTAGCTTTCAGAATTGTAAACTGAATGTGCACTGTTTGTTAATACTGATTTAAATATATCAAGCTAAAATATTATTAATGAAATAAAGGATTAAATATTAATATCAACACAAATAAGACTTTCCATTGGGCCTCATGCAAAATGAACCAACAATGCAGAATTATAATAACCAATTATGTATCACAAAGCAACCATCTGCCCATAGAGCAATGAAAAAAAATAAGCAAAGAAAAAACTCATAATGATAATTCCAGTGCTTCAAAGAGTGCATCTAGTGACAGTGCTCACTTGAGACAAACACAAGACTGAAATGGGTGCTTTTTTTGACATTAAGAACTGAGCACTGAAGAGAAGATCTGACATTATCACTCTTGAGTGCCAAGTATCTAGGGCATAGTTGCCATTTGAATATGATAAATGCCTTACTAAGAACTCTCCTATCGTAACAATCCAGAAATGAATTGGGAATAAACAAAGCGGACATATGTTTCATAGCACACAAACCCCAGGAGGCAGTCTATATGGCATTAATCACTCCACTGAAGAGCACTAAAAAAACTCTCAAAGCACAACATTACAAAAAGCCCTGTTTTTATGTAGTGTTGAGATGTTCCAAAAGTTACTGCATCAATCAAACAATGCATGAGCGCTGCACGTCCAGAGGTCTGTAATTGGAGCTGCGGTACTGGAGATGGATTGGGGTCGGACTGTCAGGCGTATAAGCATCAGATCAGAGGCACGGTCCGGCAGCATGATGTCTTTGCCTCCGCTGATCCTCTCAGCCGGGTCAGGGTTTTCCTGAAAGCCCACTGTGACAGCCAACCACACACATATCGACACACACCTCATTACAAGCACCGTTGATTTAAGCGAAGGGAATTGTTTGGAGAAGGACAGACGGTGAAAGACAGACGTTGGGAATTTTGCATCTACTTCATGTTAGAGTAAACAAACATCTTTATAGGGCTTTTGTGGATATAATTATAGTGTAGCTCAGAGTCAGTGTGGATCTTTAGCTTGTATACATTGATCCATGTGCAATAAAACAAACCAAACAAGGGCCGTTCACACAAGACATTTTCTTGCATTATAAAAAAACTTAAAGCTTAGTGTGAATAAAACATACTGATGATGTAAATATGACAAGATAAACAATGCCTTCTTAATATCTTGGGGACAATTTTGTCTTTCTTTAAAGCTGCTTTGAAATACATTGTGAAAAGTGATGTATAAATTAAATTGACTTGGTTTGATTTCTTATATATATATATATATATATATATATATATATAATTTATCATATCAGGG